>NC_134830.1:162508220-162783578 GCF_004210375.1 Tachypleus tridentatus | reverse complement strand
TTGTCACACTTATAACACACAGACAGCCCCAAAGTGCTGGAAACTTTATTTAATTTTTTTATTCTTTTCAATATCAAAACGCAAACATAAATCCTGAAGGTCCATGGTTCGAAATATTGGATAAATAAAACAGTTTAACAGAAACAACACAGTTCACACAAACAAGTAACAAGCTGGCAATAGAAAATATTTATTGAGCGGGCCTGATACTGTGGCGAGGGCCCGGCATGGCCAAGCGTGTTAAGGCGTTCGATTCGTAATCCGAGGGTCGCGGGTTCGAACCCGGTTGCACCAAACATGCTTACCCTTTCAGACGTGGGGCGTTATAATGTGACGATCAATCCCACTATTCGTTGGTAAAAAAGTAGCCCAAGAGTTGGCGGTGGATGGTGAGGACTAGCTGCCTTCCCTCTAGTCTTACACTGCTAAATTAGGGACGGCTAGCGCAGATAGCCCTCGAGTAGCTTTGCGCCAAATTCAAAACAAACAAACAAACAAACTAAGCCATTGTGGATCGATAACGCAAAGTGTACTTATTAGTCCTACTTTTCACTAGGTTTTTGTTTTCTAAACACGCCATTAGTAATTTCTAAAATGAGTGTGTATTCATTCAAATTTTAGAAATGCTCTGTCGAATTCAACAACAAATATTTTCTATTCCCAGCTTGTTACCTGTTTGTGTAAACTGTCTTGTTTCTGTTAAACTGTTTTATTTATCCAATATTTCGAACCACGGACCTTCAGGATTTATGTTTGTGTTTTGATATTGAAAAAAAAATTAAATAAAGTTCCTAGCACTTTGGGGCTGTCTGTGTGTTATAAGTGTGACAATCTATTTCCACTATTTGGTAATACAGGTATAAGTTGGCGGTGAGTGCTGTTCACTAGCTGTCCTCGCTCTAGTCTGTCAGTTAAAAATTTAAGGAACTGATTTTGTGGCTCAGCAGTAAGTCTGCAGGTTTACAACGCTAAACATCGGTTCAATACTTCTGGTGGGTGGAACATACATAGCCCATTAGAGGGGACAGACGTTGTACATTGTAGAAAACCGGTTTTAAATGAAGAAAACACACAACTCGTAGGAGACGCAGAAAAATAAAAGAGATGTACACGATTTTGTCTGGCATGCATGACAGTGTAGATCACGAAATATACAGTCGTAACAAACAAAGTTAAATTAAAAATTATATACAAATTATATTATTGAAAATATCGATTTGTACGTGAATTTATAATAAACTGAATTAGTACATTTATTTAAAGGTATAGCTAATATTATATATTCAATATAAAATATGATATCAACATTAGTGGTAACGACTTACATGTCAGCGACGGTGGTATAGTGACCCGGGTTCGATTCCCGGCCGTCGCATAATTTTATAATTGTTTTGTAAATAGGTAAAGACTGGTTTCGTTACATAATAGATGCAAAGACAGTATTTCCTACTGTCAAAACAGGAAGGGTAGATGTAAAACATAATGAGTTATGTGAGAGGAATGAATAGGTAAGATGTAAAACATGATGAGTTATGTGGAGGGGAAGGGTAGATGTAAAACATGATAAGTTATGTGGAAGGGGAAGGTAGATGTAAAACATAATGAGTTATGTGAGGGAGAATGAATAGGGTAAGATGTAAAACATGATGAGTTATGTGAGGGGAAGGGTTAGATGTAAAACATGATGAGTTATGTGAGGGGGGGAAGATGTAAAACATGATGAGTTATGTGAGGGGGGAGATCAGTTTAAGTCCCACAATGAATAAGATCAGTAGGAAACGAGCGTCATGGGAGAGATTTCTGTTGAAGAGCCTCTTGAACAGACAGCAAGGAAACGGATGAAGCAGAGCAACGGAAACCACGATTTCTCCACCAGTTGAGTAACAACCAAAAGAACGTATCGATTATCAGCGACATATCCTGAGCGAGCTTTTCAGTCTTTTCTAATTAAATATTCACGCTTTCTTTCACAAATAAAAAGGGCTACAGAAGATACTAAATCTTATTAAAGAATCTTCGCTTTGTGTTCAGTATTATTGAAGAACGTAAAACACTGAAGAAAATAGAAATGAAACTGGAAGACTTTCTTGATTGTAGTTAAGCACAAAGCTACACAGCGGGCTATCTGTGCTGTGCCCACAATAATACCGGGTGTTTTAGTGTTATAATCCTTCAATCTTACCACTGAGCCATTGGAGTTCTGAAATACTTATAATTCACTTTGTATTTGTACATTACTTGAGAAGATTTTGAAAACATTATAAAATGTCACCAACTTAAATTTTAGAATAAAACAATATAATTATGCGACGTGTATCAGTGAGTGTGCAAATAAATTTATTTCAAAAAGAAGCAAGTACAGGTTGCAGATATCAGTTTTGTAGTTTTCATTCCTTATATAAAAGTAATCATCTTAACTTTCGTTTAGTTTTAAGTCAAAGTTTACTCTCTGAGAATTCCAACTATATATTGCTATTTACATGAAAGGCAGAGTGAATTTTACTTTATTCAGAGTTTCAAAGATATAAAAGTAAACTTCACTCTGCCTTTCATGTAAGTAGCAATATATAGCTGGCATTTTCAGAGAGTAATCTTTCACTTAAAACTAAACGAAAGTTTAAGGAAAACCGAATTTATCTCAGTGCGGTTCAAATACATAAAACTATTTGTTATTATTTGAAATTAAGCAAGAATTCTCAAAATAATGACTACTATAGTCTTTTCACTATTTTATATTTATTTAAAGTACTCAAGGGTCATATTAAAGTCAAAGAAGCATTTATGACGTCATAGCTAAGTAACAAAATCAACAAAAGATCTTGAAACTAAAATACCATTTTTTCTAGGTTCTGTAACTTCAGATAAAATTACTCACTCTAGTGGTACAGTGGTAAGTCCTCTGAATTTGGATATTCGTAGTAGATATAACACAGATTGAGCATTGTGAAGCTTTGTGCTCAACTACAAAGAAAAAAACAGAATTACGCAAAAATATTACATCAAATCTTGTTTTACCGCAAAGCTACAGAATGGACTATCTGCTCTGCCTACAGCAGAGAACTAAGCCCTAGATTTTAGCATTGCTAGTCCATAAATTTACCGAACATCCACCAGGAGACGCTATATCTTAAAGATAAAAAATACATGCATTTCTTAAAAACGAACAGTCTACAATCGGTGGTATATTTACAGCTCTTGTATCGCTGTTACACTAGATTTTCGTTTTTCTTAATCAAAATGATTTATCTTATTAATTCTTAAAGTTAAGCTTAACATTATAGTATCGACAAGTTATTTTTATTATCCAAGTTAAGAATAATCGATTACAGTTTGATCCTGTGATAGAACTCTGGATTTTGGATCCGATGTGTGAGTTTTACAACGTGTATTACTACAAACCATTCTCCTCACTTTAAGCTGTGTATGTGCTTGCGTGTGTGTGTGTGTTCTCATAGCAAAGCCACATCGGTCTATCTGCTGAGACCACCGAGGGAATAGAATTCCCGATTTTAGCGTTCTGAATCCGTATACATACCGCTGTACCATCACCATGGGAATGTGTGTGTTACAAGTGTGACAGTGATTCTACTGACGTGAACGGTGGATCGTAGGGAGCTGCTAACTGGTTGCCCTCTCTTTATCAGTATGTAATTCAAAATTAGGAAAGGTGGGAATCAGTGAATACAAATCCATTTAAATAATTTGAAGATGATCTCGTTTGTGGTTTATTTTATATTGGAAGTCGTTGGTTATATTTAACCCTTCGTTTCGAGAGGTATAACAGTTCAAAGTTCGGTATAACACAGTAACACTACAGTAAAGATCAGGAACGTCTGAAATTACTGTAAAATGACCACTTCAATATTTTCGAAAAGTCCATAAAGTCCATTATCTTCTGATTTTTTTTTAAACTACTTGACCTTCACGTAAGTTACTTAAATTCTGTGTAGAATAAAAATTCCACTTTTTTGGGGGTGTAAAGCCCCCTCAACTCTTTAGTGCTGGCTACGCCCCTGGAATTGTCCATAATGTACAGTATTTTATAAATCTAGTTTTTCAAAATGTAAGCAAGTTATTATTATTACAATAAATAAAAACTGGAATCTCAGATCCGAAAAAAAAACAACAAAAACGGACGAATCAGCTGCGCTGGTCCAAATGGACGCATTACGTCAATGACATTTTAATTATATTTGTTTTCAGTAATTCATTAATAATTTATTATTTTACGATATAAATATATCACACAAAAAAGGCGTCGCTAGTATTAATGTCAGTCAAAAAAACAAAAGGAGGTAGTAATAGTTCACTCTGAGGAAGAGGGGACCCGGTCCCTCACTTTTCATCTGATTCAGTAAAAACTGCATCATAATTAGGAAAATTACTCTCACAAAAATCAAGACAATCCATGAAACTTAATTCAGTATACAAGAGTTTCCAGGACCCTAGGGTAAGTACTGGTCCCCGGCCATAATAGGCGCCCTGGGGCGCACATTACTTCACTTCACTCGTTCAAATACACCTTGGGCTCCTACACTGTAAAATATTGGATAACTGTAAATTACTGTTAGCTTACGGTTACTTTACTGTAAAACATTGTTTTAGATGGGAAATACACAATGAAAATAAAATTGTTTCTCTCAGCCTCACGATAACTAGACAGTAATTCTGCACACAGACAATCGAGTAAACCCCAATACGCACGTTTTTTGAAGAACACGTCATTAGCAATGACTACATATGATGTGGTGGTCAGATTTAAAGATTAAAACAAACGAGCGTTACGAGTGAATAAATAGCAAGGGCTTGCAAGAGCATGGGGTGGGGTGGGGCAAGCAGGGGCCCAGGCCCGCCACAATAAATATGCATACGAACTTGGTGATATTGGAATGTGTAATGCTGTTTGTTTTTACGCATATGACGAATGTGCATGTGTCGATATATTGTGTACATAAACGTATAATGTGTGCATCTGGATGTGTTTAATGTAATTTCCTCTTCCACAATAGCGAGGAAACTTTGATTCCTACGCACGTTCTTCAATGATACTAATAACGCCTACTATTGATATACTTGAATTCAAATGCGAGATAAAAAAAAAAACAACAACATTCCTTTTAATGAATTCAGTGAATCAATAGTGCATTGCTCAGAGCTTCGAACAGTTCGTTGTCTTAAACCTGACATATCAAAACGTCAGTGGTTTTTTGTTTTTTTTCTTTCCAGGCACATCTCTGCTTAAGGCTATCACATGCTATTCACGGTAAATCTTTTGATAAATAATTACAAAGCTTGTGCAAGGAATATTTAATTCTGAAATATATTTACTTTCGAGCTGGTGATGTTAAATATTACAGATTCTAGTATGAGCAAATGTTGATATATGTGCATACTTTAAATTCCATACGTAAAACCACTGTGACAATACTGCAGTAGCAATGCTTGCGCGCACACACACATACACTAGCAACCACAACTGAATATTTTAGGCCTATACGTGGTCGGAAAAAAAATCTTAACAAAACATAAGCACAAAAGAAATAAAACAAATCAGACAAAAATGTTTGAGAATTGTTCACGATGTAGTAAGATTTTTTTTTCGAATTCGTTTGCATCAAGATAAAAAATCAGAAAACGGCTTTGATACTTTTGGTTAGTTGGTTTTCCAATCTGCAACAGTAATCACACCAGGTGCTATGTTTCCACTGGTCAGCGAATGGATGTTAAGATACGAAGTTCTGATATGCAAGTAACAACAAAACAATATTAGAATATTTAACCTTTCTTCTTTGATTTATTAATAAGATCTTTGTCGTAAAATATATCTCAGGACGACTGGTATGGGTATTAACATTTTTACTAATAAGGCCAAGAACAACGTCATCACGAGCAACGAAAAATTAACCTGAAAATGACCTAAGAACGTCGAAGTGAGTTTCTCGTCATCATGAAGACCTTTATCCTGTTCTATTCCTCTTTCTTTAATATCATAGGTACAATCCATAATTAAAGCCCGGCATGGCCAGGTGGGTTAAAGCGTTCCACTCGTAATCTGAGGGTCGCGGGTTCGAATCCCGTCGCACCAAATATGCTCGCCATTTCAGCAGTGAGAGCGTTATAATGTGTCGGTCAATCCTAGTATTCGTTGGTAAAAGAGTAACCCAAGAGTTGACGGTGGGTGGTGATGACTAGCTGCCTTCTCTCTAGTCTTACACTGCTAAATTAGGGACGGCTAGCGCAGATAACCCTCGTGTAACTTTGTGCGAAATTCAACACAAACCCTAATTAAAATGGCGGCAACACTGCAGCAAAACACTTGCTACGCTGCCAAAACGATGTATGAATATTCTGAACTCGCATTTAAAATTGTTTCGTTAGAAATACTCAAAAGGTATATATTTGTAACTTAGTGGTTAATACTGACACTTAATAACTAACAATTTAGTACGTTTAATGTATATGAAAGATCGAATAAATTACGTCTGTAACATTATGAAAATTAAAGAAAACGAATTATTATACGTAAAGTCTCGTCTATTGCTTATCAGCCACAGATTGTGAGAACTTACTGATAATGATTCATCTTACTATACGCATAGTTTAACCCTAAATTGTTTTATTAAAACTAGGAAATCCTAGCAGCCGATAGCCTGTTTTTTATGTATTTTCGTATTGGTAAATTAAAACACACGTAATTATGGGAAATGACTGTGACGCTAGTGATCAAAAAATCTATTTTTTTCTGGTTGCAGAAATTAAAACACCCTCTATTTAATTAGATTTTAGAAAACGTTAACTTCTTAGCCTAAATTAAAAGCGTGTTAAGGCATTCGACTCGTAATCCGACGGTCGCGGGTTCGAATCCCGGTCGCACCAAACATGCTCGCCCTCCCAGCCGTGGGGCGTTATAATGTGACAATCAATCCTACTATTTGATGGTAAAAGAGTAGCCCACGAGTTGGCGGTCGGTGATGATGACTAGCTGCCTTCCCTCTAGTCTTACACTGATAAATTAGGGAGGGCTAGCGCAGATAGCCTTCGAGTAGCTTTGCGCGAAATTCAAAACAAACAAACAAACCTAAATGAAATATTTTTGGATAATGGTAACTTCTGTACAGGAAGTGTCAATGTCTCTTTCGTTTGAAATGTATTTTTATTTTTATATATATATTTACGTGTCCACAGACAGACATACTGTTTTCTCTTGTTTCTTATTTCTTTCTTTTCTCCCGAATAATTTTCAATCGACCACATTTTTATTCATTTCTGTCAGATTTACTTGAAACTGGATCAAATTGTGCTTTGATTCAAATTGCTCAGGGTCCGACATGGCCAAGCGTGTTAAGGCGTGCGACTCGTAATCTGAGGGTCACGGGTTCGCATCCCCGTCGCGTCAAACATGCTCGCCCTTTCAGGCGTGGGGCGTTATAATGTGACGGTGAATCCCACTATTCGTTGGTAAAAGAGTAGCTCAAGAGTTGGCGGTGGGTGATGATGACTAGCTGCCTTCCCTCTAGTCTTACACTGCTAAATTAGGGACGGTTAGCGCAGATAGCCCCCGTGTAGCTTTGCGCGAAATTCATCCTCCGTATTTCAGACAATTCACACTGGATTTGGTTCAACGATATTTTTTGACGAGTCCCATCAATGTTCATAAAATATGTGGAATATGTCCCTCTTTCGTCATTATTTGGAGTCAACATTTATATAAACCCATAATTTTAGTGATTTTGGTCAATTACATGGTTTCAACCAATCTACATTGAATTTCGTACAAGATATTTGTCTACAAGAACCAACATTAGCAAACAGATATATATATTGTGATAATTGTTTTGTTACATCACACGAGATTTGCTACTACGATACTCTGTTGCGTGTCCAAAGTAGTGATAATTTTCAATTTTACTATATTCATCACAATATTTCTCTTGTCATAATTGGCCTTGTTGAGATTACCAAGTGGAGGGCCCGACATGAGCAAGTGGGTTAAGGCGCTCGACTCGTAATCCGAGGGTCGCGGGTTCGAATCACCGTCGCACCAAACATGCTCGCCCTTTCAGTCGCGTGGACGTTATAATGTGACGGGCAATCCCACTATTTGTTGGTAAAAAGAGTAGTTGGCGGTGGGTGGTGATGACTAGCTGCCTTCCCTCTAGTCTCACACTGCTAAATGGAGACGGCTAGCTTTGCGCGAAATTCAAAGCAAACCAAACCAGCCAAGTGGAGACATGTTGCATATACCCGCTAATATTGGCGTCTGTCCCCTCTAATGGGATATGTATGTTCCGCCCACCAGAAGTATTGAACCGATGTTTAGCGTTGTAAACCAGCAGACTTACTGCTGACCCACAAAATCGGTTCCTTAAATTTTTAACTGACAGACTAGGGGCTGTCTGTGTGTTATAAGTGTGACAATCTATATCCACTATTTGATAATACAGGTATAAGTTGGCGTTGAGTGCTGTTCACTTTTACCAACTTCGCTCTAGTCTGTCAGTTAAAATTTAACTGAGTCTATAATAGGTAGCCCTTTTAATCGAAATTGGTTCACAAAGGTTTAAGTGAATAATTTAAAGACTGAGTTTCCACTCAGTACTCTAGATTAACTAATTTAGATTTACCAAATTAGATCTTGTAGCTTAGTTTCTGAAACGTGGTCCTAATGGGCGCTGATGTACAAATGTAACCAGGATTTATTTAATACTTTCTGCAGTATAAAATAATTATTTTATCTTAATTCATCCATTAACCATAATATTCGTTTCAATAAGCCCCCAGTGGCTCAGCGGTATGTCTGCGGACTTACTACGCTAATAACCAGGTTTTGATACCCTTGATGGGCAGAGCACAGATAGCACATTGTGTAGCTTTGTGCTTTATTCAAAACAACAACAACGTTTCAATAAACGTATAATCTGTTCAGTTATTATAAAACTTATAATTACCTTACACGTTCTTATAAATGAAATATTTTTGAAATTACCCTGTCTAGTTCGTAATAAACAGTTTCTATTGTCAGACTGTTAAATATGTGTCTTCATGAATAGGGTTTTGTTTCTGTAATCCAGAAAAATTTTACTTAGAGGCTATAACAATGATTGTTTGTGTTTTAATTTCGCGCACAGCTACTCGAGGGCTATCTGCTCTAGCCGTCCTTAATTTAGCAGTGTAAGACAAGGGGAAAGGCAGCTAGTCATCACCACCCACTGCCAACTCTTGGGCTACTCTTTTACCAAGGGTTGGAAGAATTGACCGTCACGTTATAACGCCCCCACGGCTGATAAGGCGAGCATGTTTGGTGCGATCACGATTCGAACCCGCAACCCTAGGATTACGAGCCGCACCCTTAACTCACCTGGCCATGCCAGACCGCTATAGTAACGAACGATTTTACTTAGAAGCTATATGAATGTTCTCCCAAATATCTGTGAAGAGGGGACAGACGTTTTACATTGCAGAAAACCGGTTTTAAATGAAGAAAACACACAACTCGGAAGAGACGCAGAAAAATAAAAAAGATGTACACGATTTTGTCTGGCATGCACGACAGTGTAGATCACGAAATATACAGTCGTAACAAACAAAGTTAAATTAAAAAATTGTATACAAATTATATTATTGAAAAGATCGATTTGTACGTGAATTTATAATAAATTGAAGTAGTGCATTTATTTGAAGGTGTAGCTAATATTAATATATTCAATATGAAATATGATATCAACATTAATGGTAAAAAGTTATATGTCAGCGACGGTGGTATAGTGGTTAGCATAGCTGCCTTCCAAGCAGTTGACCCGGGTTCGATTCCCGGCCGTCGCAGAATTTTATAATTGTTTTGTAAATAGGTAAAGACTGGTTTCGTTACATGATAGATGCAAAGACAGTACTTCCTACTGTCAAAACGAATCCTACATTGGACCGCAAATCAAATGTTTTCGCACGAATGTTGTTTAGGGGTGAATATTTCGAACTGTGACACAATAACCAAACTATAAGGATACATGTATTGATAACAAATGTTTGCTTGAAGCAACGGGATTTTGCATATCCAGACAAATAAAGTAATGGCTTCTCTAAACAAAGTTTATTAATAAAGATTGATAATAAAATATTGGGATAAACTTGGGCTAATTGTTACTGTGCCGAATTATGGACTTTCGGGATTTATCTGCGCGTTCTATTGTTGAAAAAACAAATTGAAGAAAGCGCCTCCAGATTTGGGGCTGTGTTCATGTTATAAGATTGACGATCTGATTTCCCTATTTGGTCATACATCTGTAGCTCATAATTTGGCAGTGAGTGCTGTTGACCAACTGTTTTCCATTCAATCAATAAGTTCAAAATTAGGGAAGGCTAGCGCAGATAGACCTGTTTGTTTGTTTTTGAATTTCGCGAAAGGTTATCTACGCTAGCCATCCCTAATTTAGCAGTGTAAGACTAGAACGGAGACAGCTAGTCATCACCACCCACTGCCAACTCTTGGGATTCTCTTTTACCAAAAAATAGTGGTTTTGATCGTCACATTATAATGTCTTCATGGCTGAAAGGGAAAGCATATTTGGTGTGACGGGGATTCGAATCCGCGACCCTCAGATTACGAATCGAGTGACTTAAGTACCTGGCCATGCCTGGCTCGCAGATATACCTTGCGTATCTTTGTACATATGTCCGAAAACTAACAAAATAGAAGGTATAGATAATTATAATATGTTTTGTTATAGAAATTCGCGCAAAATCTATCCAGTAGTTTAATTTTAGTGGAGTTATACATTTCATCATAAAGACCACTTGTATCTATCTCTCTTTGTTTCTAGAAATTACAAATGTATATTTATTTTTAACAGACAAATAGTAATAAGTTTATATCAAAACACGAACATTTGTGTCTCGAAACAAGTCAAACACTGTGTTACACGAGGGCTATCCGCGCTAGCCGTTCCTAATTTAGCAGTGTAAGACTAGAGAGAAGGCAGCTAGTCATCACAACCCACCGCTAACTTTTTGGCTCATCTTTTTACCAACGAATAGTGGAATTGAGCGTACCATTATAATGTTTGCACGGTTGAAAGGGCGAGCATGTTTGGTGCGACAGGGTTTCGAACCCACGATCCTCGTATTACGAGTCGAACGCCTTAACCCACTTGGCTATGGTGAACTTGATACAATGGCGAAGTTAATACTAAGTAGTTTACATATGTTATCTGGTGTTTAACTCCGTTAGTAGGTTGTAATTAAAAAAAAAAAACACACACAGAAGAGATTTGTGTATACAGTATTTTAGTTTCAATTAATTTATTTTAGCATAGTATTGCACTGGGACATTCAAAATTTTGTAGAAATTACCACAAGAGAGTAATAGAAAAATTATACAAGGCTGATATCACAGGTTATGTATACTCACTCGGTGTTTAACAATCGGAATGAAACAATATGGTAAAAAAGGAGTAAGTTAAATTATATTACAAGTGCAAAGTTAAATGTAAATTACATCGTTAGAAACAATCATACAATCGGTGGATAAAATTAAATAAATCACCAGTTTATGTTCCTTCTACATGAAAACGAACTGTATTAGAGGTACAGTTACATCCTGAAACTTACACTCTGATTAGCTGTCATTCAACCATTCAAAAGGTGCCACATCAGCACAATACTTATAAAAGTGCAGGCACTCACACTAACCCCAGCAGTAGGGTGGGTACTATGATAGAAATGCTACAGGATAATATAAGTCAAAGTTTTTACTGACAAAAGGAAATTTATGTGATTAACTGAGATGCAATTTCGTGATTCAGTAGATTTTGTAAATCAACTCTGAAGATGGTTTGTGAAACTGGTACTGTGGATAATAGAAACGATTCATGTAAAAAGCTCAGCGTCTTCAAACACGATGTTACTTAAATCAGAATACTCTTTCGACGTGATACACTACAAGCAATAGAGATCTTGCTGACGGTGTACTTGTAAGTACAGATATAACTTTTAAATTTAGAATAGTAAGGTATACATTAACATGAAGCGATTTCAATAGATGCTCCAAAACTACTGCTTAGGACAGGTGAACAAACCAGTGGGCTTAAATAGGCATCAGACTTCAGACAGTGGGATGATAAAAGCTAGTGGAAGATATCTTAATTCAAGTGTTCTGGTGACAATCAATAGTATTTTGTTCGAATAACAACAACACAGTCAACCTACATATTTAGTGCTAAAGGACCAGTACAAGCGTGGGATAAATCTCAGCCAATGGTACTGGAAGTCTACCCTAAATTGATGGCACATTAGCTGCTAACAAGTACAAGAACGTTATCATCCATCAATCCAGTCTTTCAGAAATCAGATCCATTGATTCCAAACATGGAATAAACAGAAGGATTAGAAAGAGAGAGTCCGTAGTCCTTGATTGTCCTGCACAAAACCAGTTCATGTATGTTATTAGGGTTGTATAGGTTTATATGGAGACTGAGGGAGTCAAATGACAACAAAAAGACTTGGTTGATTTATAAAGGAATAATACCAAGCGTTTGGAACGACCCTTAATAATCATAAGTGTACGAGTTGTGGTAGCACTAAAACAAATACAAAATCGCACGTTCGAAAGCTTATTCGTATCTTTTGTAATATTGAATTGTACTAACGTCAGTGGCACAACAATAAGTATGAGGGTTTATAGAACCAAAAACTGGGGTTTCATACTTATTGTGGGCACTGCAGAGACAGCCCTTTGTGTATGTGAAATTATTTATTGTTTGTGACTTTTGTATGTGTATCTTTCGTTCATTTATGTAATTATTTCCAGTACTAAATATATATAAGTATTATTTTATTTGTTTTATTAGTAAGCATAAAATCTTTATAAGAGGAAGTCAGTACTGTGCCAATTGTAGAGATAGTCGGGATTTTAGTGTTATGATACATCAAGATTACTACTGACCCACTGGGCCCGGCATGGCCAAGTGGGTTAAGGCGTTTGACTCGTCATCTAAGGATCGCGAGTTCGAATCCCCCTCGTACCAAACATGTTCGCCCTTTCAGCCGTGGAGGCGATATAATGTGACGGTGAATCCCACTATTCGTTGGTTCGTTGGTAAAAGAGTAGCCCAAGAGTTGGGGGTGGGTGGTGATGATTAGCTGCCTTCCTTCTAGACTTATACTGCTAAATTAGGGACGGCTAGCACAGATGGCCCTCGTGTAGCTTTGCGCGAAATTTAAAAACAAACAAATCGCCACCATATACTTCACTTTTTTTCTCCAAATCGTATGCTTTCCTGGTGTTTATTTAACACACAATTATTTAAAATTAGACTTTTACGTATATGTAACGACAGTTTTCAATACTTTTAAGCGCAGATAGCCTAGTTGCTTTGCGCCATAAAACGCCAATACTGTTAAAGAAACATACAAACATATTTTTAAAATATTTCTTATTAAAATATATGTATAAACAATTTACCAACTTTCAAAGTTGTTTCATCTTATACCACTGTAACACATCACATTCAAATATATACACGCTATTAACTTAAACATTAACAGGAGGAAAAGAGAAAAACTGAAGGCTTTCTAACATAAATTTATATGTAGAAGTCTATAAGATATAATGAAATAATTTATCCGTAATACATATTAGTAGCTAGTTTGACAAGTTATTACTATAATTTATTCAAACTACTTATTCATTCCCAAATCTACAACAGCTGATCACTTCATACTTGTAATATAAATGAATCAAACGTTAACATTTGCAAGTTTTAACAGAATAACTCGCATATTACGATTTACAAACGCCATATAATTTCCTTTAAATATCATTAGTTTGTTTTAACAATATACATTGAATGAGACGAAAAGACTATTATAAGCTGGTTAAAATAACGTTAAACCACAAAAACACTTTAAAAGACTTCTTAGTGGCTTCGGTGCAGTAAAACACAGTATACGTAGCAGAAAGAGTACGTTTATCAAAGCATTAAATGACAAGAAGGCAGAATAATTCTTGTATTAAAGATTTCCTAACTATAAAGTTATTCATGAAACTGGGTCTATAAGATAAGGACTGAATGACAATCACACCATTTTATCTCCTTTGTTTTTATCGTAACTATGTGGAAATCAATTAGGAGAGGATATCTTTCTTATTATCGTGACATACACAGCCGTCTTTGGGAAAGTTATCCCTCGTAATAACGGGTTGAGTGTATAGACTTACAGCCGCCAATGTCTGCACCTATATTCAAGTCAACACTTGCTGTAATTATTAGATGTTTCCTAATGTCCGTTACTGGAAGATCAGTAAGATGGGGTCAGACAAAGCCGTTTAATCATCTCTCACGAAATCTTAAAATGTGGTAGAAAGAAATGACCCAGTCACTTTCTTCTGACACACACCTACGCTTCAAGCAGCTCTTTGAGGAATTACAATCACGTTAGTAAGATTATGTTATAATAGTAATAGAGGTTTATATAAATGTTATATGAAGAAGTGAGTATTACATCCTTCGTTTGTAGTTTATGAAAAGACAAGGAACCACGTGATTCAAAAGGCTTTCGTTTCCATTAGTCAACACGTACCAGCGTATTTAACGTGTTTAATATTTTGAAGTTCTTTATAAAGCTGAGACAATCAGAAAAACATTACGTGGTAATCATAATGTTTTTAAGACAGCTACTGGTACCATGGCAACGGCATGGAAATCAATTAACAAATTCAGAAAGTTTAAGAATATACTTAACGTTGTCGTGAAATACAAAACTGTTTTTGGATGTGTTATCAACGCATTATTTAGGAAGACGGATTTCAAGTGATTTGGACAGGATAAACGAACTGTTTTTTTGTATGAAGAACACTATAGTTCCATAGAGAAATTCGGTACTAATTTAAATAGACATATATCTGAAGAACATACATATAGCCTGAAGAGAAACTTTATATGAAAATGAAACTCGTCGTCGGAAATCCAAACAAAAATATTGGGTACATGACCAATAAATGTCTACAAATACAATTAACATGTTGGCATTGTTCGTGATAAAGTTCTAACTTCTTCTTTTCATTTAACGACGACGTTTCGGGCTCCATATTGAGTTTTTCTTCAGGTCATTTCTAGCTTTATTAATGAACGAAACTACTTAGGAACTTCCAGAATACAAGCCTGCGATAAACAGTGCAAATATGGTAGACTTGTCCACTACATCTTTTTAAGAATACTGTTAATACTCTTATATTTGGAAACATTTCTTGTTATTGCTTCTGAAACAAGAGATATTACTCTATCATGCGTAAGTGTTTGCTTTTGTTTGTTCTTGAACTTCGCGAAAAACTATCAAAGGGCCATCTACGCTAGCCGTTGTTAATTTTGCAGTAACAAACTAAAGGGAAGACAGCTAGTCAACAACACCCACCGCTCGTTGTTGGACTACACTTTCATCAACGAATAGTGAGATTGACCATTAGTTTATAACGCCCCCACGATAAAAGGCGAGCATATTCTGTGAATGGGATTTGAGCCAGCATTCCAAACCTAGCGAGTCTAAGCGCCCTAACCATCAGGTCATGCCAGGATATGTGTGTAGGTAAATATAGGGCCAATAACAAATGTGTTTTAACCTTCTTAGCGGCTTTAACGCACTAAAACATAGCATTTAATTCTTAGAGATATACGTTCACTAGGAATTCAGTGCTGATTCGTTAAAGTTCAGCGACTATTGGATGATCGATTGAGCGATTTGAATAACAGGTTGATCTCAGAGCACAATACGTGGATGACAATAACTTTAAAATGTTGGTGGTAAAACAGGATGAGTTATGTGAGTTGGCTTAGTTAGCAAGCCAAGCTACAAGAAATCCAAATGTATGAGCATATTACGACAAATGTTAAATGACAAAAACTGTCATTGACTTCACAATAGCAGTTTCATTTCCCCTGGGAATGAACAGGGGAAAGATGTAAAACATGATGAGTTATGTGAGGAGGAATGAATAGGAGAAGATGTAAAACATGATGAGTTATGTGAGGAAGAAGGGGTAGATGTAAAACATAATGAGTTATGTGAGGGGGAAGGGGAAGATGTAAAACATGATGAGTTATGTGAGGGGGAAGGAGAAGATGTAAAACATGATGAGTTATGTGAGGGGGAGGGGAAGATGTAAAACATGATGAGTTATGTGAGGGGGAAGGGGTAGATGTAAAACATGATGAGTTATGTGAGGGGGAAGGGGAAGATGTAAAACATGATGAGTTATGTGAGGGGGAAGGGGAAGATATAAAACATGATGAGTTATGTGAGGGGGAGATCAGTTTAAGTCCCACAATGAATAAGATCAGTAGGAAACGAGGGTCATAGTAGAGATTTCTGTTAAAGAGCCTCTTGAACAAACAGCAAGGAAACGGATGAAGCAGAGCAACGGAAACCACGATTTCTCCACCAGTTGAGTAACAACCAAAAGAACGTATCGATTATCAGCGACATATCCTGAGCGAGCTTTTCAGTCTTTTCTAATTAAATATTCACGCTTTCTTTCACAAATAAAAAGGGCTACAGAAGATACTAAATCTTATTAAAGAATCTTTGCTTTGTGTTCAGTATAATTGAAGAACGTAAAACACTGAAGAAAAATAGAAATGAAACTGGAAGGCTTTCTTGATTGTAGTTAAACACAAAGCTACACAGCGGGCTATCTGTGCTGTGCCCACAATAATACCGGGTGTTTTTAGTGTTATAATCCTTCAATCTTACCACTGAGCCATTGGAGTTCTGAAATACTTATAATTCACTTTGTATTTGTACATTACTTGAGAAGATTTTGAAAACATTATAAAATGTCACCAACTTAAATTTTAGAATAAAACAATGTAATTATGCGACGTGTATCAGTGAGTGTGCAAATAAATTTATTTCATAAAGAAGCAAGTACAGGTTGCAAATATCAGTTTTGTAGTTTTCATTCCTTATATAAAAGTAATCATCTTAACTTTCGTTTAGTTTTAAATCAAAGTTTACTCTCTGAGAATTCCAACTATATGTTGCTATTTACATGAAAGGCAGAGTGAATTTTACTTTTATTCAGAGTTTCAAAGATATAAACTTTTCCGAGTTGTGTGTTTTCTTCATTTAAAACCGGTTTTCTACAATGTAAAACGTCTGTCCCCTCTTCACAGATATTTAGGAGAACATTCATATAGCTTCTAAGTAAAATCGTTCGTTACAATAGAGGTCTGGCATGGCCAGGTGAGTTAAAGCGTGGGACTCGTAATCCTAGGGTAGCGGGTTCGAATCGTGGTCGCACCAAACATGCTCGCCTTGTCAGCCGTGGGGGCGTTATAACGTGACGGTCAATTCTTCCAACCCTTGGTAAAAGAGTAGCCCAAGAGTTGGCAGTGGGTGGTGATGACTAGCTGCCTTTCCCCTTGTCTTACACTGCTAAATTAAGGACGGCTAGAGCAGATAGCCCTCGAGTAGCTGTGCGCGAAATCAAAACACAAACAATCACTGTTATAGCCTCTAAGTAAAATTTTTCTGGATTACAGAAACAAAACCCTATTCTTGAAGACACATATTTAACAGGCTGACAATAGAAACCGTTTATTACGAACTAGACAGGGTAATTTCAAAATATTTCATTTATAAGAACGTGTAAGCCAATTTTAAGTTTTCTAATAACTGAACAGATTATACGTTTATTGAAACGTTGTTGTTGTTTTGAATAAAGCACAAAGCTACACAATGGGCTATCTGTGCTCTGCCCATCAAGGGTATCAAAACCTGGTTTTTAGCGTAGTAAGTCCGCAGACATACCGCTGAGCCACTGGGGGGCTTATTGAAACGAATATTATGGTTAATGGATAAATTAAGATAAAATAATTATTGTATACTGCAGAAAGTATTAAATAAATCCTGGTTACATTTGTACATCAGCGCCCATTAGGACCACGTTTCAGAAACTAAGCTACAAGATCTAATTTGGTAAATCTAAATTAGTTAATCTAGAGTATTGAGTGGAAACTCAGTCTTTAAATTATTCACTTAAACCTTTGTGAACCAATTTCGATTAAAGGGCTACCTATTATAGACTCAGTTAAATTTTTAACTGACAGACTAGAGCGAAGTTGGTAAAAGTGAACAGCACTCACCGCCAACTTATACCTGTATTATCAAATAGTGGATATAGATTGTCACACGTATAACACACAGACAGCCCCAAAGTGCTGGAAACTTTATTTAATTTTTTTATTCTTTTCAATATCAAAACGCAAACATAAATCCTGAAGGTCCATGGTTCGAAATATTGGAAAAATAAAACAGTTTAACAGAAACAACACAGTTCACACAAACAGGTAACAACCTGGCAATAGAAAATATTTATTGAGCGGGCCTGATACAGTGGCGAGGGCCCGGCATGGCCAAGCGTGTTAAGGCGTTCGATTCGTAATCCGAGGGTCGCGGGTTCGAATCCAGGTTGCACCAAACATGCTCGCCCCTTTCAGCCGTGGGGGCGTTATAATGTGACGATCAATCCCACTATTCGTTGGTAAAAAAAGTAGCCCAAGAGTTGGCGGTGGATGGTGAGGACTAGCTGCCTTCCCTCTAGTCTTACACTGCTAAATTAGGGACGGCTAGCGCAGATAACCCTCGAGTAGCTTTGCGCCAAATTCAAAACAAACAAACTAAACCATTGTGGATCGATAAAGCGAAGTGTACTTATTAGTCCTACTTTTCACTAGGTTTTTGTTTTCTAAACACGCCATTAGTAATTTCTAAAATGAGTGTGTATTCATTCAAATTTTAGAAATACTCTGTCGAATTCAAAACCAATAATTTCTATTGCCAGCTTGTTACCTGTTTGTGTAAACTGTCTTGTTTCTGTTAAACTGTTTTATTTATCCAATATTTCGAACCACGGACCTTCAGGATTTACGTTTGTGTTTTGATATTGAAAAAAAATTAAATAAAGTTCCTAGCACTTTGGGGCTGTCTGTGTGTTATAAGTGTGACAATCTATTTCCACTATTTGGTAATACAGGTATAAGTTGGCGGTGAGTGCTGTTCACTAGCTGTCCCTCGCTCTAGTCTGTCAGTTAAAAATTTAAGGAACTGATTTTGTGGCTCAGCAGTAAGTCTGCAGGTTTACAACGCTAAACATCGGTTCAATATTTCTGGTGGGCGGAACATACATAGCCCATTAGAGGGGACAGACGTTTTACATTGTAGAAAACCGGTTTTAAATGAAGAAAACACACAACTCGGAAGAGACGCAGAAAAATAAAAAAAGATGTACACGATTTTGTCTGGCATGCATGACAGTGTAGATCACGAAATATACAGTCGTAACAAACAAAGTTAAATTAAAAATTGTATACAAATTATATTATTAAAAATATCGATTTGTAAGTGAATTTATAATAAATTGAAATAGTACATTTATTTGAAGATATAGCTAATAGTTATTTATTCAATATAAAATGTGATATCAACATTAATGGTAAAGATAAATACGTCAGCGACGGTGGTATAGTGGTTAGCATAGCTGCCTTCCAAGCAGTTGACCCGGGTTCGATTCCCGGCCGTCGCAGAATTTTTATAATTGTTTTGTAAATAGGTAAAGACTGGTTTCGTTACATAATAGATGCAAAGACAGTCTTTCCTACTGTCAAAACGAATCCTACATTGGACCGCAAATCAAATGTTTTCGCACGAATGTTGTTTCGTGGTTAATATTGCGGACTGTGAGACAATAAACAAACTGTAAGGATATACGTATTGATAATAAATGTTTGCTTCAAGCAAAGGATTTTGCATATCCAGACAAATGAAGTAATGGCTTCCTTAAACAAAGTTTATTAATAAAGATTGATAAAAAATATTGGGACAAACTTCGGCTAATTGTTACTGTGCCGAATTATGGACTTTCGGGGTTTATCTGCGCGTCCTATTATTGAAAAAACAAATTGAAGAAAGCGCCTCCAGGTTTGGGGTTGTGTTCATGTTATAAGATTGACGATCTAATTTCCCTATTTGGTCATACATCTGTAGCTCATAATTTAGCAGTGAGTGCTGTTGACTAGCTGCTTTCCATTCAATCAATAAGTTCAAAATTAGGGAAGGCTAGCGCAGATAGACCTGTTTGTTTTTGAATTTCGCGAAATTCTACACGAGGGCTATCTGCGCTAACCATCCCTAATATAGCAGTGTAAGACTAGAAGGGAGACAGCTAGTCATCACCACCCACTGCCAACTCTTGGGATTCTCTTTTACCAAAAAATAGTGGGATTGATCGTCACATTATAATGTCTTCATGGCTGAAAGGGGAAGCATTATTTGGTGTGACGGGGATTCGAATCCGCGACCCTCAGATTAGGAATCGAGTGACTTAAGTACGTGGCCATGCCTGGCCCGCAGATATACCTTGCGTATCTTTGTACATATGTCCGAAAACTAACAAAATAGAAGGTATAGATAATTATAATATGTTTTGTTATAAAAATTCGCGCAAAAGCTATCCAGAAGTTTAATTTTAGTAGAGTTATATATTTCATCATAAAAACCACTTGTATCTATCTCTCTTTGTTTCTAGAAATTACAAATGTTTATTTATTTTTAACAGGCAAATAGTAATAAGTTTATATCAAAACACGAACATTTGTGTCTCGAAACAAGTCAAACACTGTGTTACACGAGGGCTATCTGCGCTAGCCGTTCCTAATTTAGCAGTGTAAGATAAGAGAGAAGGCAGCTAGTCATCACAACCCACCGCTAACTTTTTGGCTCATCTTTTTACCAACGAATAGTGGAATTGAGCGTACCATTATAATGTCTGCACGGTTGAAAGGGCAAGCATATTTGGTGGGACAGGGTTTCGAACCCACGATCCTCGTATTACGAGTCGAACGCCTTAGCCCTCCTGGCTATGGTGGGCCTGATACAATGGCGAAGTTAATACTAAGTAGTTGACATATGTTATCTCGTGTTTAACTTCGTTAGTAGGTTGTAATTAAAAACAAACAAACACATGAAGAGATTTGTGTATACAGTATTTTAGTTTCAATTAATTTATTTTACCATAGTATTGCACTGGGACATTCAAAATTTTGTAGAAATTACCACAAGAGAGTAATAGAAAAATTATACAAGGCTGATATCACAGGTTATGTATACTCACTCGGTGTTTAACAATCGGAATGAAACAATATGGTAAAAAAGGAGTAAGTTAAATTATATTACAAGTGCAAAGTTAAATGTAAATTACATCATTAGAAACAATCATACAATCGGTGGATAAAATTAAATAAATCACCAGTTTATGTTCCTTCTACATGAAAACGAACTGTATTAGAGGTACAGTTACATGCTGAAACTTACACTCTGATTAGCTGTCATTCAACCATTCAAAAGGTGCCACATCAGCACAATACTTATAAAAGTGCAGGCACTCACACTACCCCCAGCAGTAGGGTGGGTACTATGATAGAAATGCTACAGGATAATATAAGTCAAAGTTTTTACTGACAAAAGGAAATTTATGTGATTAACTGAGATGCAATTTCATGATTCAGTAGATTTTGTAAATCAACTCTGAAGATGGTTTGTGAAACTGGTACTGTGGATAATAGAAACGATTCATGTAAAAAGCTCAGCGTCTTCAAACACGATGTTACTTAAATCAGAATACTCTTTCGACGTGATACACTACAAGCAATAGAGATCTTGCTGACGGTGTACTTGTAAGTACAGATATAACTTTTAAATTTAGAATAGTAAGGTATACATTAACATGAAGAGATTTCAATAGATGCTCCAAAACTATTGCTTCGGACAGATGACCAAACCACTAGGCTTAAATAGGCATCAGACTTCAGACAGTGGGATGATAAAAGCTAGTGGAAGATATCTTAATTCAAATGTTCTGGTGACAATCAATAGTATTTTGTTCGAATAACAACAACACAGTCAACCTATATATTTAGTGCTAAAGGACCAGTACAAGCGTGGGATAAATCTCAGCCAATGGTACTGGAAGTCTACCCTAAATTGATGGCACATTAGCTGCTAACAAGTACAAGAACGTTATCATCCATCAATCCAGTCTTTCAGAAATCAGATCCATTGATTCCAAACATGGAATAAACAGAAGGATTAGAAAGAGAGAGTCCGTAGTCCTTGATTGTCCTGCACAAAACCAGTTCATGTATGTTATTAGGGTTGTATAGGTTTATATGGAGACTGAGGGAGTCAAATGACAACAAAAAGACTTGGTTGATTTATAAAGGAATAATACCAAGCGTTTGGAACGACCCTTAATAATCATAAGTGTACGAGTTGTGGTAGCACTAAAACAAATACAAAATCGCACGTTCGATAGCTTATTCGTATCTTTTGTAATATTGAATTGTACTAATGTCAGTGGCTCAGCAATAAGTATGAGGGTTTATAGAACCAAAAACTGGGGTTTCATACTTATTGTGGGCACTGCAGAGACAGCCCTTGTGTATGTGAAATTATTTATTGTTTGTGACTCTTGTATGTGTATCTTTCGTTCATTTATGTAATTATTTCCAGTACTATATATATATAAGTATTATTTTATTTGTTTTATTAGTAAGCATAAAATCTTTATAAGAGGAAGTCAGTACTGTGCCGATTGTAGAGATACAGTCCGGATTTTTAGTGTTATGATACATCACGATTACTACTGACCCACTGGGCCCGGCATGGCCAAATGGGCTAAGGCGTTTGACTCGTCATCTGAGGATCGCGGGTTCGAATCCCCCTCGTACCAAACGTGTTCGCCCTTTCAGCCGTGGAGGCGATATAATGTGACGGTGAATCCCACTATTCTTTGGTTCGTTGGTAAAAGAGTAGCCCAAGAGTTGGGGGTGGGTGGTGATGATTAGCTGCCTTCCCTCTAGTCTTCTTACACTGCTAAATTAGGGACAGCGAGCGCAGATAGCCCTCGTGTAGCTTTGCGCGAAATTTAAAACAAACAAATCTCTACCATATACTTCACTTTTTTTTCTCCAAATCGTATGCTTTTCTGGTGTTTATTTAACACACAATTATTTAAAATTAGACTTTTACGTATATGTAACGACAGTTTTCAATACTTTTAAGCGCAGATAGCCTAGTTGCTTTGCGCCATAAAACGCCAATACTGTTAAAGAAACATACAAACATATTTTTAAAATATTTCTTATTAAAATATATGTATAAACAATTTACCAACTTTCAAAGTTGTTTCATCTTATACCACTGTAACACATCACATTCAAATATATACACGCTATTAACTTAAACATTAACAGGAGAAAAAGAGAAAAACTGAAGGCTTTCTAACATAAATTTATATGTAGAAGTCTATAAGATATAATGAAATAATTTATCCGTAATACATATTAGTAGCTAGTTTGACAAGTTATTACTATAATTTATTCAAACTACTTATTCATTCCCAAATCTACAACAGCTGATCACTTCATACTTGTAATATAAATGAATCAAACGTTAACATTTGCAAGTTTTAACAGAATAACTCGCATATTACGATTTACAAACGCCATATAATTTCCTTTTATATAGTATATATATATAAACATATCTTAGATATCATTAGTTTGTTTTAACAATATACATTGAATGAGACGAAAAGACTATTATAAGCTGGTTAAAATAACGTTAAACCACAAAAACACTTTAAAAGACTTCTTAGTGGCTTCGGTGCAGTAAAACACAGTATACGTAGCAGAAAGAGTACGTTTATCAAAGCATTAAATGACAAGAAGGCAGAATAATTCTTGTATTAAGGATTTCCTAACTATAAAGTTATTCATGAAACTGGGTCTATAAGATAAGGACTGAATGACAATCACACCATTTTATCTCCTTTGTTTTTATCGTAACTATGTGGAAATCAATTAGGAGAGGATATCTTTCTTATTATCATGACATACACAGCCGTCTTTGGGAAAGTTATCCCTCGTAATAACGGGTTGAGTGTATAGACTTACAGCCGCCAATGTCTGCACCTATATTCAAGTCAACACTTGCTGTAATTATTAGATGTTTCCTAATGTCCGTTACTGGAAGATCAGTAAGATGGGGTCAGACAAAGCCGTTTAATCATCTCTCACGAAATCTTAAAATGTGGTAGAAAGAAATGACCCAGTCACTTTCTTCTGACACACACCTACGCTTCAAGCAGCTCTTTGAGGAATTACAATCACGTTAGTAAGATTATGTTATGATAGTAATAGAGGTTTATATAAATGTTATATGAAGAAGTGAGTATTACATCCTTCGTTTGTAGTTTATGAAAAGACAAGGAACCACGTGATTCAAAAGGCTTTCGTTTCCATTGGTCAACACGTACCAGCGTATTTAACGTGTTTAATATTTTGAAGTTCTTTATAAAGCTGAGACAATCAGAAGAACATTACGTGGTAATCATAATGTTTTTAAGACAGCTACTGGTACCATGGCAACGGCATGGAAATCAATTAACAAATTCAGAAAGTTTAAGAATATACTTAACGTTGTCGTGAAATACAAAACTGTTTTTGGATGTGTTATCAACGCATTATTGAGGAAGACGGATTTCAAGTGATTTGGACAGGATAAACGAACTGTTTTTTTGTACGAAGAACACTGTAGTTCCATAGAGAAATTCGGTACTAATTTAAATAGACATATATCTGAAGAACATACATATAGCCTGAAGAGAAACTTTATATGAAAATGAAACTCGTCGTCGGAAATCCAAACAAAAATATTGGGTACATGACCAATAAATGTCTACAAATACAATTAACATGTTGGCATTGTTCGTGATAAAGTTCTAACTTCTTCTTTTCATTTAACGACGACGTTTCGGGCTCCATATTGAGTTTTTCTTCAGGTCATTTCTAGCTTTATTAATGACGAAACTACTTAGGAACTTCCAGAATACAAGCCTGCGATAAACAGTGCAAATATGGTAGACTTGTCCACTACATCTTTTTAAGAATACTGTTAATACTCTTATATTTGGAAACATTTCTTGTTATTGCTTCTGAAACAAGAGATATTACTCTATCATGCGTAAGTGTTTGCTTTTGTTTGTTCTTGAACTTCGCGAAAAACTATCAAAGGGCCATCTACGCTAGCCGTTGTTAATTTTGCAGTAACAAACTAAAGGGAAGACAGCTAGTCAACAACACCCACCGCTCGTTGTTGGACTACACTTTCATCAACGAATAGTGAGATTGACCATTTGATTTTAACGCCCCCACGATAAAAGGCGAGCATATTCTGTGAATGGGATTTGAGTCAGCATTCCACACCTAGCGAGTCTAAGCGCCCTAACCATCAGGTCATGCCAGGATATGTGTGTAGGTAAATATAGGGCCAATAACAAATGTGTTTTAACCTTCTTAGCGGCTTTAACGCACTAAAACATAGCATTTAATTCTTAGAGATATACGTTCACTAGGAATTCAGTGCTGATTCATTTAAGTTCAGCGACTATTGGATGATCGATTGAGCGATTTGAATAACAGGTTGATCTCAGAGCACAATACGTGGATGACAATAACTTTAAAATGTTGGCGGTAAAACAGGATGAGTTATGTGAGTTGGCTTAGTTAGCAAGCCAAGCTACAAGAAATCCAAATGTATGAGCATATTACGACAAATGTTAAATGACAAAAACTGTCATTGACTTCACAATTGCAGTTTCATTTCCCCTGGGAATGAACAGGGGAAAGATGTAAAACATGATGAGTTATGTGAGGAGGAATGAATAGGAGAAGATGTAAAACATGATGAGTTATGTGAGGGGGAAGGGGTAGATGTAAAACATAATGAGTTATGTGAGGGGGAAGGGGTAGATGTAAAACATGATGAGTTATGTGAGGGGGAAGGGGAAGATGTAAAACATGATGAGTTATGTGAGGGGGAAGGGGAAGATATAAAACATGATGAGTTATGTGAGGGGGGGAGATCAGTTTAAGTCCCACAATGAATAAGATCAGTAGGAAACGAGGGTCATGGTAGAGATTTCTGTTGAAGAGCCTCTTGAACAAACAGCAAGGAAACGGATGAAGCAGAGCAACGGAAACCACGATTTCTCCACCAGTTGAGTAACAACCAAAAGAACGTATCGATTATCAGCGACATATCCTGAGCGAGCTTTTCAGTCTTTTCTAATTAAATATTCACGCTTTCTTTCACAAATAAAAAGGGCTACAGAAGATACTAAATCTTATTAAAGAATCTTTGCTTTGTGTTCAGTATTATTGAAGAACGTAAAACACTGAAGAAAAATAGAAATGAAACTGGAAGGCTTTCTTGATTGTAGTTAAGCACAAAGCTACACAGCGGGCTATCTGTGCTGTGCCCACAATAATACCGGGTGTTTTTTAGTGTTATAATCCTTCAATCTTACCACTGAGCCATTGGAGTTCTGAAATACTTATAATTCACTTTGTATTTGTACATTACTTGAGAAGATTTTGAAAACATTATAAAATGTCACCAACTTAAATTTTAGAATAAAACAATATAATTATGCGACGTGTATCAGTGAGTGTGCAAATAAATTTATTTCATAAAGAAACAAGTACAGGTTGCAGATATCAGTTTTGTAGTTTTCATTCCTCATATAAAAGTAATCATCTTAACTTTCGTTTAGTTTTAAATCAAAGTTTACTCTCTGAGAATTCCAACTATATGTTGCTATTTACATGAAAGGCAGAGTGAATTTTACTTTTATTCAGAGTTTCAAAGATATAAACTTTTCCGAGTTGTGTGTTTTCTTCATTTAAAACCGGTTTTCTACAATGTAAAACGTCTGTCCCCTCTTCACAGATATTTGGGAGAACATTCATATAGCTTCTAAGTAAAATCGTTCGTTACAATAGAGGTCTGGCATGGCCAGGTGAGTTAAAGGGTGGGACTCGTAATCCTAGGGTAGCGGGTTCGAATCGTGGTCGCACCAAACATGCTCGCCTTGTCAGCCGTGGGGGCGTTATAACGTGACGGTCAATTCTTCCAACCCTTGGTAAAAGAGTAGCCCAAGAGTTGGCAGTGGGTGGTGATGACTAGCTGCCTTTCCCCTTGTCTTACACTGCTAAATTAAGGACGGCTAGAGCAGATAGCCCTCGAGTAGCTGTGCGCGAAATCAAAACACAAACAATCATTGTTATAGCCTCTAAGTAAAATTTTTCTGGATTACAGAAACAAAACCCTATTCTTGAAGACACATATTTAACAGGCTGACAATAGAAACCGTTTATTACGAACTAGACAGGGTAATTTCAAAAATATTTCATTTATAAGAACGTGTAAGCTAATTTTAAGTTTTCTAATAACTGAACAGATTATACGTTTATTGAAACGTTGTTTTGAATAAAGCACAAAGCTACACAATGGGCTATCTGTGCTCTGCCCATCAAGGGTATCAAAACCTGGTTTTTAGCGTAGTAAGTCCGCAGACATACCGCTGAGCCACTGGGGGGCTTATTGAAACGAATATTATGGTTAATGGATAAATTAAGATAAAATAATTATTTTATACTGCAGAAAGTATTAAATAAATCCTGGTTACATTTGTACATCAGCGCCCATTAGGACCACGTTTCAGAAACTAAGCTACAAGATCTAATTTGGTAAATCTAAATTAGTTAATCTAGAGTATTGAGTAGAAACTCAGTCTTTAAATTATTCACTTAAACCTTTGTGAACCAATTTCGATTAAAAGGGCTACCTATTATAGACTCAGTTAAATTTTTAACTGACAGACTAGAGCGAAGTTGGTAAAAGTGAACAGCACTCACCGCCAACTTATACCTGTATTATCAAATAGTGAATATAGATTGTCACACTTATAACACACAGACAGCCCCAAAGTGCTGGAAACTTTATTTAATTTTTTATTCTTTCAATATCAAAACGCAAACATAAATCCTGAAGGTCCATGGTTCGAAATATTGGATAAATAAAACAGTTTAACAGAAACAACACAGTTCACACAAACAAGTAACAAGCTGGCAATAGAAAATATTTATTGAGCGGGCCTGATACTGTGGCGAGGGCCCGGCATGGCCAAGCGTGTTAAGGCGTTCGATTCGTAATCCGAGGGTCGCGGGTTCGAATCCCGGTTGCACCAAACATGCTTACCCTTTCAGACGTGGGGGCGTTATAATGTGACGATCAATCCCACTATTCGTTGGTAAAAAAGTAGCCCAAGAGTTGGCGGTGGATGGTGAGGACTAGCTGCCTTCCCTCTAGTCTTACACTGCTAAATTAGGGACGGCTAGCGCAGATAGCCCTCGAGTAGCTTTGCGCCAAATTCAAAACAAACAAACAAACAAACTAAGCCATTGTGGATCGATAACGCAAAGTGTACTTATTAGTCCTACTTTTCACTAGGTTTTGTTTTCTAAACACGCCATTAGTAATTTCTAAAATGAGTGTGTATTCATTCAAATTTTAGAAATGCTCTGTCGAATTCAACAACAAATATTTTCTATTCCCAGCTTGTTACCTGTTTGTGTAAACTGTCTTGTTTCTGTTAAACTGTTTTATTTATCCAATATTTCGAACCACGGACCTTCAGGATTTATGTTTGTGTTTTGATATTGAAAAAAAAATTAAATAAAGTTCCTAGCACTTTGGGGCTGTCTGTGTGTTATAAGTGTGACAATCTATTTCCACTATTTGGTAATACAGGTATAAGTTGGCGGTGAGTGCTGTTCACTAGCTGTCCTCGCTCTAGTCTGTCAGTTAAAAATTTAAGGAACTGATTTTGTGGCTCAGCAGTAAGTCTGCAGGTTTACAACGCTAAACATCGGTTCAATACTTCTGGTGGGTGGAACATACATAGCCCATTAGAGGGGACAGACGTTGTACATTGTAGAAAACCGGTTTTAAATGAAGAAAACACACAACTCGTAGGAGACGCAGAAAAATAAAAGAGATGTACACGATTTTGTCTGGCATGCATGACAGTGTAGATCACGAAATATACAGTCGTAACAAACAAAGTTAAATTAAAAATTATATACAAATTATATTATTGAAAATATCGATTTGTACGTGAATTTATAATAAACTGAATTAGTACATTTATTTAAAGGTATAGCTAATATTATATATTCAATATAAAATATGATATCAACATTAGTGGTAACGACTTACATGTCAGCGACGGTGGTATAGTGACCCGGGTTCGATTCCCGGCCGTCGCATAATTTTATAATTGTTTTGTAAATAGGTAAAGACTGGTTTCGTTACATAATAGATGCAAAGACAGTATTTCCTACTGTCAAAACAGGAAGGGTAGATGTAAAACATAATGAGTTATGTGAGGGGGAATGAATAGGGTAAGATGTAAAACATGATGAGTTATGTGAGGGGGAAGGGGTAGATGTAAAACATGATAAGTTATGTGAGGGGGAAGGGGTAGATGTAAAACATAATGAGTTATGTGAGGGAGAATGAATAGGGTAAGATGTAAAACATGATGAGTTATGTGAGGGGGAAGGGTTAGATGTAAAACATGATGAGTTATGTGAGGGGGAAGGGGAAGATGTAAAACATGATGAGTTATGTGAGGGGGGGAGATCAGTTTAAGTCCCACAATGAATAAGATCAGTAGGAAACGAGCGTCATGGGAGAGATTTCTGTTGAAGAGCCTCTTGAACAGACAGCAAGGAAACGGATGAAGCAGAGCAACGGAAACCACGATTTCTCCACCAGTTGAGTAACAACCAAAAGAACGTATCGATTATCAGCGACATATCCTGAGCGAGCTTTTCAGTCTTTTCTAATTAAATATTCACGCTTTCTTTCACAAATAAAAAGGGCTACAGAAGATACTAAATCTTATTAAAGAATCTTCGCTTTGTGTTCAGTATTATTGAAGAACGTAAAACACTGAAGAAAAATAGAAATGAAACTGGAAGACTTTCTTGATTGTAGTTAAGCACAAAGCTACACAGCGGGCTATCTGTGCTGTGCCCACAATAATACCGGGTGTTTTTTAGTGTTATAATCCTTCAATCTTACCACTGAGCCATTGGAGTTCTGAAATACTTATAATTCACTTTGTATTTGTACATTACTTGAGAAGATTTTGAAAACATTATAAAATGTCACCAACTTAAATTTTAGAATAAAACAATATAATTATGCGACGTGTATCAGTGAGTGTGCAAATAAATTTATTTCAAAAAGAAGCAAGTACAGGTTGCAGATATCAGTTTTGTAGTTTTCATTCCTTATATAAAAGTAATCATCTTAACTTTCGTTTAGTTTTAAGTCAAAGTTTACTCTCTGAGAATTCCAACTATATATTGCTATTTACATGAAAGGCAGAGTGAATTTTACTTTTATTCAGAGTTTCAAAGATATAAAAGTAAACTTCACTCTGCCTTTCATGTAAGTAGCAATATATAGCTGGCATTTTCAGAGAGTAATCTTTCACTTAAAACTAAACGAAAGTTTAAGGAAAACCGAATTTATCTCAGTGCGGTTCAAATACATAAAACTATTTGTTATTATTTGAAATTAAGCAAGAATTCTCAAAATAATGACTACTATAGTCTTTTCACTATTTTATATTTATTTAAAGTACTCCAAGGGTCATATTAAAGTCAAAGAAGCATTTATGACGTCATAGCTAAGTAACAAAATCAACAAAAGATCTTGAAACTAAAATACCATTTTTTCTAGGTTCTGTAACTTCAGATAAAATTACTCACTCTAGTGGTACAGTGGTAAGTCCTCTGAATTTGGATATTCGTAGTAGATATAACACAGATTGAGCATTGTGAAGCTTTGTGCTCAACTACAAAGAAAAAAACAGAATCAAGCAAAAATATTACATCAAATCTTGTTTTACCGCAAAGCTACAGAATGGACTATCTGCTCTGCCTACAGCAGAGAACTAAGCCCTAGATTTTAGCATTGCTAGTCCATAAATTTACCGAACATCCACCAGGAGACGCTATATCTTAAAGATAAAAAATACATGCATTTCTTAAAAACGAACAGTCTACAATCGGTGGTATATTTACAGCTCTTGTATCGCTGTTACACTAGATTTTCGTTTTTCTTAATCAAAATGATTTATCTTATTAATTCTTAAAGTTAAGCTTAACATTATAGTATCGACAAGTTATTTTTATTATCCAAGTTAAGAATAATCGATTACAGTTTGATCCTGTGATAGAACTCTGGATTTTGGATCCGATGTGTGAGTTTTACAACGTGTATTACTACAAACCATTCTCCTCACTTTAAGCTGTGTATGTGCTTGCGTGTGTGTGTGTGTGTTCTCATAGCAAAGCCACATCGGTCTATCTGCTGAGACCACCGAGGGGAATAGAATTCCCGATTTTAGCGTTCTGAATCCGTATACATACCGCTGTACCATCACCATGGGAATGTGTGTGTTACAAGTGTGACAGTGATTCTACTGACGTGAACGGTGGATCGTAGGGAGCTGCTAACTGGTTGCCCTCTCTTTTATCAGTATGTAATTCAAAATTAGGAAAGGTGGGAATCAGTGAATACAAATCCATTTAAATAATTTGAAGATGATCTCGTTTGTGGTTTATTTTATATTGGAAGTCGTTGGTTATATTTAACCCTTCGTTTCGAGAGGTATAACAGTTCAAAGTTCGGTATAACACAGTAACACTACAGTAAAGATCAGGAACGTCTGAAATTACTGTAAAATGACCACTTCAATATTTTCGAAAAGTCCATAAAGTCCATTATCTTCTGATTTTTTTTTAAACTACTTGACCTTCACGTAAGTTACTTAAATTCTGTGTAGAATAAAAATTCCACTTTTTTGGGGGTGTAAAGCCCCCTCAACTCTTTAGTGCTGGCTACGCCCCTGGAATTGTCCATAATGTACAGTATTTTATAAATCTAGTTTTTCAAAATGTAAGCAAGTTATTATTATTACAATAAATAAAAACTGGAATCTCAGATCCGAAAAAAAAACAACAAAAACGGACGAATCAGCTGCGCTGGTCCAAATGGACGCATTACGTCAATGACATTTTAATTATATTTGTTTTTTCAGTAATTCATTAATAATTTATTATTTTACGATATAAATATATCACACAAAAAAGGCGTCGCTAGTATTAATGTCAGTCAAAAAAACAAAAGGAGGTAGTAATAGTTCACTCTGAGGAAGAGGGGACCCGGTCCCCTCACTTTTCATCTGATTCAGTAAAAAACTGCATCATAATTAGGAAAATTACTCTCACAAAAATCAAGACAATCCATGAAACTTAATTCAGTATACAAGAGTTTCCAGGACCCTAGGGTAAGTACTGGTCCCCGGCCATAATAGGCGCCCCTGGGGCGCACATTGCTTCACTTCACTCGTTCAAATACACCTTGGGCTCCTACACTGTAAAATATTGGATAACTGTAAATTACTGTTAGCTTACGGTTACTTTACTGTAAAACATTGTTTTAGATGGGAAATACACAATGAAAATAAAATTGTTTCTCTCAGCCTCACGATAACTAGACAGTAATTCTGCACACAGACAATCGAGTAAACCCCAATACGCACGTTTTTTGAAGAACACGTCATTAGCAATGACTACATATGATGTGGTGGTCAGATTTAAAGATTAAAACAAACGAGCGTTACGAGTGAATAAATAGCAAGGGCTTGCAAGAGCATGGGGTGGGGGGTGGGGGCAAGCAGGGGCCCAGGCCCGCCACAATAAATATGCATACGAACTTGGTGATATTGGAATGTGTAATGCTGTTTGTTTTTACGCATATGACGAATGTGCATGTGTCGATATATTGTGTACATAAACGTATAATGTGTGCATCTGGATGTGTTTAATGTAATTTCCTCTTCCACAATAGCGAGGAAACTTTGATTCCTACGCACGTTCTTCAATGATACTAATAACGCCTACTATTGATATACTTGAATTCAAATGCGAGATAAAAAAAAAACAACAACATTCCTTTTAATGAATTCAGTGAATCAATAGTGCATTGCTCAGAGCTTCGAACAGTTCGTTGTCTTAAACCTGACATATCAAAACGTCAGTGGTTTTTTGTTTTTTTTTCTTTCCAGGCACATCTCTGCTTAAGGCTATCACATGCTATTCACGGTAAATCTTTTGATAAATAATTACAAAGCTTGTGCAAGGAATATTTAATTCTGAAATATATTTACTTTCGAGCTGGTGATGTTAAATATTACAGATTCTAGTATGAGCAAATGTTGATATATGTGCATACTTTAAATTCCATACGTAAAACCACTGTGACAATACTGCAGTAGCAATGCTTGCGCGCACACACACACATACACTAGCAACCACAACTGAATATTTTAGGCCTATACGTGGTCGGAAAAAAAATCTTAACAAAACATAAGCACAAAAGAAATAAAACAAATCAGACAAAAATGTTTGAGAATTGTTCACGATGTAGTAAGATTTTTTTTTCGAATTCGTTTGCATCAAGATAAAAAATCAGAAAACGGCTTTGATACTTTTGGTTAGTTGGTTTTCCAATCTGCAACAGTAATCACACCAGGTGCTATGTTTCCACTGGTCAGCGAATGGATGTTAAGATACGAAGTTCTGATATGCAAGTAACAACAAAACAATATTAGAATATTTAACCTTTCTTCTTTGATTTATTAATAAGATCTTTGTCGTAAAAATATATCTCAGGACGACTGGTATGGGTATTAACATTTTTACTAATAAGGCCAAGAACAACGTCATCACGAGCAACGAAAAATTAACCTGAAAATGACCTAAGAACGTCGAAGTGAGTTTCTCGTCATCATGAAGACCTTTATCCTGTTCTATTCCTCTTTTCTTTAATATCATAGGTACAATCCATAATTAAAGCCCGGCATGGCCAGGTGGGTTAAAGCGTTCCACTCGTAATCTGAGGGTCGCGGGTTCGAATCCCGTCGCACCAAATATGCTCGCCATTTCAGCAGTGAGAGCGTTATAATGTGTCGGTCAATCCTAGTATTCGTTGGTAAAAGAGTAACCCAAGAGTTGACGGTGGGTGGTGATGACTAGCTGCCTTCTCTCTAGTCTTACACTGCTAAATTAGGGACGGCTAGCGCAGATAACCCTCGTGTAACTTTGTGCGAAATTCAACACAAACCCTAATTAAAATGGCGGCAACACTGCAGCAAAACACTTGCTACGCTGCCAAAACGATGTATGAATATTCTGAACTCGCATTTAAAATTGTTTCGTTAGAAATACTTCAAAAGGTATATATTTGTAACTTAGTGGTTAATACTGACACTTAATAACTAACAATTTAGTACGTTTAATGTATATGAAAGATCGAATAAATTACGTCTGTAACATTATGAAAATTAAAGAAAACGAATTATTATACGTAAAGTCTCGTCTATTGCTTATCAGCCACAGATTGTGAGAACTTACTGATAATGATTCATCTTACTATACGCATAGTTTAACCCTAAATTGTTTTATTAAAACTAGGAAATCCTAGCAGCCGATAGCCTGTTTTTTATGTATTTTCGTATTGGTAAATTAAAACACACGTAATTATGGGAAATGACTGTGACGCTAGTGATCAAAATCTATTTTTTTCTGGTTGCAGAAATTAAAACACCCTCTATTTAATTAGATTTTTAGAAAACGTTAACTTCTTAGCCTAAATTAAAAGCGTGTTAAGGCATTCGACTCGTAATCCGACGGTCGCGGGTTCGAATCCCGGTCGCACCAAACATGCTCGCCCTCCCAGCCGTGGGGGCGTTATAATGTGACAATCAATCCTACTATTTGATGGTAAAAAAGAGTAGCCCACGAGTTGGCGGTCGGTGATGATGACTAGCTGCCTTCCCTCTAGTCTTACACTGATAAATTAGGGAGGGCTAGCGCAGATAGCCTTCGAGTAGCTTTGCGCGAAATTCAAAAACAAACAAACAAACCTAAATGAAATATTTTTGGATAATGGTAACTTCTGTACAGGAAGTGTCAATGTCTCTTTCGTTTGAAATGTATTTTTATTTTTATATATATATTTACGTGTCCACAGACAGACATACTGTTTTTCTCTTGTTTCTTATTTCTTTCTTTTTCTCCCGAATAATTTTCAATCGACCACATTTTTTATTCATTTCTGTCAGATTTACTTGAAACTGGATCAAATTGTGCTTTGATTCAAATTGCTCAGGGTCCGACATGGCCAAGCGTGTTAAGGCGTGCGACTCGTAATCTGAGGGTCACGGGTTCGCATCCCCGTCGCGTCAAACATGCTCGCCCTTTCAGGCGTGGGGGCGTTATAATGTGACGGTGAATCCCACTATTCGTTGGTAAAAGAGTAGCTCAAGAGTTGGCGGTGGGTGATGATGACTAGCTGCCTTCCCTCTAGTCTTACACTGCTAAATTAGGGACGGTTAGCGCAGATAGCCCCCGTGTAGCTTTGCGCGAAATTCATCCTCCGTATTTCAGACAATTCACACTGGATTTGGTTCAACGATATTTTTTTGACGAGTCCCATCAATGTTCATAAAATATGTGGAATATGTCCCTCTTTCGTCATTATTTGGAGTCAACATTTATATAAACCCATAATTTTAGTGATTTTGGTCAATTACATGGTTTCAACCAATCTACATTGAATTTCGTACAAGATATTTGTCTACAAGAACCAACATTAGCAAACAGATATATATATTGTGATAATTGTTTTGTTACATCACACGAGATTTGCTACTACGATACTCTGTTGCGTGTCCAAAGTAGTGATAATTTTCAATTTTACTATATTCATCACAATATTTCTCTTGTCATAATTGGCCTTGTTGAGATTACCAAGTGGAGGGCCCGACATGAGCAAGTGGGTTAAGGCGCTCGACTCGTAATCCGAGGGTCGCGGGTTCGAATCACCGTCGCACCAAACATGCTCGCCCTTTCAGTCGCGTGGACGTTATAATGTGACGGGCAATCCCACTATTTGTTGGTAAAAGAGTAGTTGGCGGTGGGTGGTGATGACTAGCTGCCTTCCCTCTAGTCTCACACTGCTAAATGGAGACGGCTAGCTTTGCGCGAAATTCAAAGCAAACCAAACCAGCCAAGTGGAGACATGTTGCATATACCCGCTAATATTGGCGTCTGTCCCCTCTAATGGGATATGTATGTTCCGCCCACCAGAAGTATTGAACCGATGTTTAGCGTTGTAAACCAGCAGACTTACTGCTGACCCACAAAATCGGTTCCTTAAATTTTTAACTGACAGACTAGGGGCTGTCTGTGTGTTATAAGTGTGACAATCTATATCCACTATTTGATAATACAGGTATAAGTTGGCGTTGAGTGCTGTTCACTTTTACCAACTTCGCTCTAGTCTGTCAGTTAAAATTTAACTGAGTCTATAATAGGTAGCCCTTTTAATCGAAATTGGTTCACAAAGGTTTAAGTGAATAATTTAAAGACTGAGTTTCCACTCAGTACTCTAGATTAACTAATTTAGATTTACCAAATTAGATCTTGTAGCTTAGTTTCTGAAACGTGGTCCTAATGGGCGCTGATGTACAAATGTAACCAGGATTTATTTAATACTTTCTGCAGTATAAAATAATTATTTTATCTTAATTCATCCATTAACCATAATATTCGTTTCAATAAGCCCCCCAGTGGCTCAGCGGTATGTCTGCGGACTTACTACGCTAATAACCAGGTTTTGATACCCTTGATGGGCAGAGCACAGATAGCACATTGTGTAGCTTTGTGCTTTATTCAAAACAACAACAACGTTTCAATAAACGTATAATCTGTTCAGTTATTATAAAACTTATAATTACCTTACACGTTCTTATAAATGAAATATTTTTGAAATTACCCTGTCTAGTTCGTAATAAACAGTTTCTATTGTCAGACTGTTAAATATGTGTCTTCATGAATAGGGTTTTGTTTCTGTAATCCAGAAAAATTTTACTTAGAGGCTATAACAATGATTGTTTGTGTTTTAATTTCGCGCACAGCTACTCGAGGGCTATCTGCTCTAGCCGTCCTTAATTTAGCAGTGTAAGACAAGGGGAAAGGCAGCTAGTCATCACCACCCACTGCCAACTCTTGGGCTACTCTTTTACCAAGGGTTGGAAGAATTGACCGTCACGTTATAACGCCCCCACGGCTGATAAGGCGAGCATGTTTGGTGCGATCACGATTCGAACCCGCAACCCTAGGATTACGAGCCGCACCCCTTAACTCACCTGGCCATGCCAGACCGCTATAGTAACGAACGATTTTACTTAGAAGCTATATGAATGTTCTCCCAAATATCTGTGAAGAGGGACAGACGTTTTACATTGCAGAAAACCGGTTTTAAATGAAGAAAACACACAACTCGGAAGAGACGCAGAAAAATAAAAAAGATGTACACGATTTTGTCTGGCATGCACGACAGTGTAGATCACGAAATATACAGTCGTAACAAACAAAGTTAAATTAAAAATTGTATACAAATTATATTATTGAAAAGATCGATTTGTACGTGAATTTATAATAAATTGAAGTAGTGCATTTATTTGAAGGTGTAGCTAATATTAATATATTCAATATGAAATATGATATCAACATTAATGGTAAAAAGTTATATGTCAGCGACGGTGGTATAGTGGTTAGCATAGCTGCCTTCCAAGCAGTTGACCCGGGTTCGATTCCCGGCCGTCGCAGAATTTTATAATTGTTTTGTAAATAGGTAAAGACTGGTTTCGTTACATGATAGATGCAAAGACAGTACTTCCTACTGTCAAAACGAATCCTACATTGGACCGCAAATCAAATGTTTTCGCACGAATGTTGTTTAGGGGTGAATATTTCGAACTGTGACACAATAACCAAACTATAAGGATACATGTATTGATAACAAATGTTTGCTTGAAGCAACGGGATTTTGCATATCCAGACAAATAAAGTAATGGCTTCTCTAAACAAAGTTTATTAATAAAGATTGATAATAAAATATTGGGATAAACTTGGGCTAATTGTTACTGTGCCGAATTATGGACTTTCGGGATTTATCTGCGCGTTCTATTGTTGAAAAACAAATTGAAGAAAGCGCCTCCAGATTTGGGGCTGTGTTCATGTTATAAGATTGACGATCTGATTTCCCTATTTGGTCATACATCTGTAGCTCATAATTTGGCAGTGAGTGCTGTTGACCAACTGTTTTCCATTCAATCAATAAGTTCAAAATTAGGGAAGGCTAGCGCAGATAGACCTGTTTGTTTGTTTTTGAATTTCGCGAAAGGTTATCTACGCTAGCCATCCCTAATTTAGCAGTGTAAGACTAGAACGGAGACAGCTAGTCATCACCACCCACTGCCAACTCTTGGGATTCTCTTTTACCAAAAAATAGTGGTTTTGATCGTCACATTATAATGTCTTCATGGCTGAAAGGGAAAGCATATTTGGTGTGACGGGGATTCGAATCCGCGACCCTCAGATTACGAATCGAGTGACTTAAGTACCTGGCCATGCCTGGCTCGCAGATATACCTTGCGTATCTTTGTACATATGTCCGAAAACTAACAAAATAGAAGGTATAGATAATTATAATATGTTTTGTTATAGAAATTCGCGCAAAATCTATCCAGTAGTTTAATTTTAGTGGAGTTATACATTTCATCATAAAGACCACTTGTATCTATCTCTCTTTGTTTCTAGAAATTACAAATGTATATTTATTTTAACAGACAAATAGTAATAAGTTTATATCAAAACACGAACATTTGTGTCTCGAAACAAGTCAAACACTGTGTTACACGAGGGCTATCCGCGCTAGCCGTTCCTAATTTAGCAGTGTAAGACTAGAGAGAAGGCAGCTAGTCATCACAACCCACCGCTAACTTTTTGGCTCATCTTTTTACCAACGAATAGTGGAATTGAGCGTACCATTATAATGTTTGCACGGTTGAAAGGGCGAGCATGTTTGGTGCGACAGGGTTTCGAACCCACGATCCTCGTATTACGAGTCGAACGCCTTAACCCACTTGGCTATGGTGAACTTGATACAATGGCGAAGTTAATACTAAGTAGTTTACATATGTTATCTGGTGTTTAACTCCGTTAGTAGGTTGTAATTAAAAAAAAAAAACACACACAGAAGAGATTTGTGTATACAGTATTTTAGTTTCAATTAATTTATTTTAGCATAGTATTGCACTGGGACATTCAAAATTTTGTAGAAATTACCACAAGAGAGTAATAGAAAAATTATACAAGGCTGATATCACAGGTTATGTATACTCACTCGGTGTTTAACAATCGGAATGAAACAATATGGTAAAAAAGGAGTAAGTTAAATTATATTACAAGTGCAAAGTTAAATGTAAATTACATCGTTAGAAACAATCATACAATCGGTGGATAAAATTAAATAAATCACCAGTTTATGTTCCTTCTACATGAAAACGAACTGTATTAGAGGTACAGTTACATCCTGAAACTTACACTCTGATTAGCTGTCATTCAACCATTCAAAAGGTGCCACATCAGCACAATACTTATAAAAGTGCAGGCACTCACACTAACCCCAGCAGTAGGGTGGGTACTATGATAGAAATGCTACAGGATAATATAAGTCAAAGTTTTTACTGACAAAAGGAAATTTATGTGATTAACTGAGATGCAATTTCGTGATTCAGTAGATTTTGTAAATCAACTCTGAAGATGGTTTGTGAAACTGGTACTGTGGATAATAGAAACGATTCATGTAAAAGCTCAGCGTCTTCAAACACGATGTTACTTAAATCAGAATACTCTTTCGACGTGATACACTACAAGCAATAGAGATCTTGCTGACGGTGTACTTGTAAGTACAGATATAACTTTTAAATTTAGAATAGTAAGGTATACATTAACATGAAGCGATTTCAATAGATGCTCCAAAACTACTGCTTAGGACAGGTGAACAAACCAGTGGGCTTAAATAGGCATCAGACTTCAGACAGTGGGATGATAAAAGCTAGTGGAAGATATCTTAATTCAAGTGTTCTGGTGACAATCAATAGTATTTTGTTCGAATAACAACAACACAGTCAACCTACATATTTAGTGCTAAAGGACCAGTACAAGCGTGGGATAAATCTCAGCCAATGGTACTGGAAGTCTACCCTAAATTGATGGCACATTAGCTGCTAACAAGTACAAGAACGTTATCATCCATCAATCCAGTCTTTCAGAAATCAGATCCATTGATTCCAAACATGGAATAAACAGAAGGATTAGAAAGAGAGTCCGTAGTCCTTGATTGTCCTGCACAAAACCAGTTCATGTATGTTATTAGGGTTGTATAGGTTTATATGGAGACTGAGGGAGTCAAATGACAACAAAAAGACTTGGTTGATTTATAAAGGAATAATACCAAGCGTTTGGAACGACCCTTAATAATCATAAGTGTACGAGTTGTGGTAGCACTAAAACAAATACAAAATCGCACGTTCGAAAGCTTATTCGTATCTTTTGTAATATTGAATTGTACTAACGTCAGTGGCACAACAATAAGTATGAGGGTTTATAGAACCAAAAACTGGGGTTTCATACTTATTGTGGGCACTGCAGAGACAGCCCTTTGTGTATGTGAAATTATTTATTGTTTGTGACTTTTGTATGTGTATCTTTCGTTCATTTATGTAATTATTTCCAGTACTAAATATATATAAGTATTATTTTATTTGTTTTATTAGTAAGCATAAAATCTTTATAAGAGGAAGTCAGTACTGTGCCAATTGTAGAGATAGTCGGGATTTTTAGTGTTATGATACATCAAGATTACTACTGACCCACTGGGCCCGGCATGGCCAAGTGGGTTAAGGCGTTTGACTCGTCATCTAAGGATCGCGAGTTCGAATCCCCCTCGTACCAAACATGTTCGCCCTTTCAGCCGTGGAGGCGATATAATGTGACGGTGAATCCCACTATTCGTTGGTTCGTTGGTAAAAGAGTAGCCCAAGAGTTGGGGGTGGGTGGTGATGATTAGCTGCCTTCCTTCTAGACTTATACTGCTAAATTAGGGACGGCTAGCACAGATGGCCCTCGTGTAGCTTTGCGCGAAATTTAAAAACAAACAAATCGCCACCATATACTTCACTTTTTTTCTCCAAATCGTATGCTTTCCTGGTGTTTATTTAACACACAATTATTTAAAATTAGACTTTTACGTATATGTAACGACAGTTTTCAATACTTTTAAGCGCAGATAGCCTAGTTGCTTTGCGCCATAAAACGCCAATACTGTTAAAGAAACATACAAACATATTTTTAAAATATTTCTTATTAAAATATATGTATAAACAATTTACCAACTTTCAAAGTTGTTTCATCTTATACCACTGTAACACATCACATTCAAATATATACACGCTATTAACTTAAACATTAACAGGAGGAAAAGAGAAAACTGAAGGCTTTCTAACATAAATTTATATGTAGAAGTCTATAAGATATAATGAAATAATTTATCCGTAATACATATTAGTAGCTAGTTTGACAAGTTATTACTATAATTTATTCAAACTACTTATTCATTCCCAAATCTACAACAGCTGATCACTTCATACTTGTAATATAAATGAATCAAACGTTAACATTTGCAAGTTTTAACAGAATAACTCGCATATTACGATTTACAAACGCCATATAATTTCCTTTAAATATCATTAGTTTGTTTTAACAATATACATTGAATGAGACGAAAAGACTATTATAAGCTGGTTAAAATAACGTTAAACCACAAAAACACTTTAAAAGACTTCTTAGTGGCTTCGGTGCAGTAAAACACAGTATACGTAGCAGAAAGAGTACGTTTATCAAAGCATTAAATGACAAGAAGGCAGAATAATTCTTGTATTAAAGATTTCCTAACTATAAAGTTATTCATGAAACTGGGTCTATAAGATAAGGACTGAATGACAATCACACCATTTTATCTCCTTTGTTTTTATCGTAACTATGTGGAAATCAATTAGGAGAGGATATCTTTCTTATTATCATGACATACACAGCCGTCTTTGGGAAAGTTATCCCTCGTAATAACGGGTTGAGTGTATAGACTTACAGCCGCCAATGTCTGCACCTATATTCAAGTCAACACTTGCTGTAATTATTAGATGTTTCCTAATGTCCGTTACTGGAAGATCAGTAAGATGGGGTCAGACAAAGCCGTTTAATCATCTCTCACGAAATCTTAAAATGTGGTAGAAAGAAATGACCCAGTCACTTTCTTCTGACACACACCCACGCTTCAAGCAGCTCTTTGAGGAATTACAATCACGTTCGTAAGATTATGTTATAATAGTAATAGAGGTTTATATAAATGTTATATGAAGAAGTGAGTATTACATCCTTCGTTTGCAGTTTATGAAAAGACAAGGAACCACGTGATTCAAAAGGCTTTCGTTTCCATTAGTCAACACGTACCAGCGTATTTAACGTGTTTAATATTTTGAAGTTCTTTATAAAGCTGAGACAATCAGAAAAACATTACGTGGTAATCATAATGTTTTTAAGACAGCTACTGGTACCATGGCAACGGCGTGGAAATCAATTAACAAATTCAGAAAGTTTAAGAATATACTTAACGTTGTCGTGAAATACAAAACTGTTTTTGGATGTGTTATCAACGCATTATTTAGGAAGACGGATTTCAAGTGATTTGGACAGAATAAACGAACTGTTTTTTTGTACGAAGAACACTGTAGTTCCATAGAGAAATTCGGTACTAATTTAAATAGACATATATCTGAAGAACATACATATAGCCTGAAGAGAAACTTTATATGAAAATGAAACTCGTCGTCGGAAATCCAAACAAAAATATTGGGTACATGAACAATAAATGTCTACAAATACAATTAACATGTTTGCATTGTTCGTGATAAAGTTCTAACTTCTTCTTTTCATTTAACGACGACGTTTCGGGCTCCATATTGAGTTTTTCTTCAGGTCATTTCTAGTTTTATTAATGAACGAAACTACTTAGGAACTTCCAGAATACAAGCCTGCGATAAACAGTGCAAATATGGTAGACTTGTCCACTACATCTTTTTAAGAATACTGTTAATACTCTTATATTTGGAAACATTTCTTGTTATTGCTTCTGAAACAAGAGATATTACTCTATCATGCGTAAGTGTTTGCTTTTGTTTGTTCTTGAACTTCGCGAAAAACTATCAAAGGGCCATCTACGCTAGCCGTTGTTAATTTTGCAGTAACAGACTAAAGGGAAGACAGTTAGTCAACAACACCCACCGCTCGTTGTTGAACTACACTTTCATTAACGAATAGTGAGATTGACCATTAGTTTATAACGCCCCCACGATAAAAGGCGAGCATATTCTGTGAATGGGATTTGAGCCAGCATTCCACACCTAGCGAGTCTAAGCGCCCAAACCATCAGGTCATGCCAGGATATGTGTTTAGGTAAATATAGGGCCAATAACAAATGTGTTTTAACCTTCTTAGCGGCTTTAACGCACTAAAACATAGCATTTAATTCTTAGAGATATACGTTCACTAGGAATTCAGTGCTGATTCGTTAAAGTTCAGCGACTATTGGATGATCGATTGAGCGATTTGAATAACAGGTTGATCTCAGAGCACAATACGTGGATGACAATAACTTTAAAATGTTGGTGGTAAAACAGGATGAGTTATGTGAGTTGGCTTAGTTAGCAAGCCAAGCTACAAGAAATCCAAATGTATGAGCATATTACGACAAATGTTAAATGACAAAAACTGTCATTGACTTCACAATTGCAGTTTCATTTCCCCTGGGAATGAACAGGGGAAAGATGTAAAACATGATGACTTATCTGAGGGGAAGGGTAAGATGTAAAACATGATGAGTTATGTGAGGGAGGGGTAGATGTAAAACATAATGAGTTATGTGAGGGGGAATGAATAGGGTAAGATGTAAAACATGATGACTTATGTGAGGGGGAGGGGAAGATGTAAAACATGATGAGTTATGTGAGGGGGAAGGGGTAGATGTAAAACATGATGAGTTATGTGAGGGGGAAGGAGAAGATGTAAAACATGATGAGTTATGTGAGGGGGGGAGATCAGTTTAAGTCCCACAATGAATAAGATCAGTAGGAAACAAGCGTCATGGTAGAGATTTCTGTTGAAGAGCCTCTTGAACAGACAGCAAGGAAATGGATGAAGCAGAGCAACGGAAACCACGATTTCTCCACCAGTTGAGTAACAACCAAAATAACGTATCGATTATCAGCGACATATCCTGAGCGAGCTTTTCAGTCTTTTCTAATTAAATATTCACGCTTTCTTTCACAAATAAAAAGGGCTACAGAAGATACTAAATCTTATTAAAGAATCTTCGCTTTGTGTTCAGTATTATTGAAGAACGTAAAACACTGAAGAAAAATAGAAATGAAACTGGAAGACTTTCTTGATTGTAGTTAAGCACAAAGCTACACAGCGGGCTATCTGTGCTGTGCCCACAATAATACCGGGTGTTTTTTAGTGTTATAATCCTTCAATCTTACCACTGAGCCATTGGAGTTCTGAAATACTTATAATTCACTTTGTATTTGTACATTACTTGAGAAGATTTTGAAAACATTATAAAATGTCACCAACTTAAATTTTAGAATAAAACAATATAATTATGCGACGTGTATCAGTGAGTGTGCAAATAAATTTATTTCATAAAGAAGCAAGTACAGGTTGCAGATATCAGTTTTGTAGTTTTCATTCCTTATATAAAAGTAATCATCTTAACTTTCGTTTAGTTTTAAGTCAAAGTTTACTCTCTGAGAATTCCAACTATATATTGCTATTTACATGAAAGGCAGAGTGAATTTTACTTTTATTCAGAGTTTCAAAGATATAAAAGTAAAATTCACTCTGCCTTTCATGTAAGTAGCAATATATAGCTGGCATTTTCAGAGAGTAATCTTTCACTTAAAACTAAACGAAAGTTTAAGGAAAACCGAATTTATCTCAGTGCGGTTCAAATACATAAAGCTATTTGTTATTATTTGAAATTAAGCAAGAATTCTCAAAATAATGACTACTACACTCTTTTCACTATTTTATATTTATTTAAAGTACTCCAAGGGTCATATAAAAGTCAAAGAAGCATTTATGACGTCATAGCTAAGTAACAAAATCAACAAAAGATCTTGAAACTAAAATACCATTTTTTCTAGGTTCTGTAACTTCAGATAAAATTACTCACTCTAGTGGTACAGTGGTAAGTCCTCTGAATTTGGATATTCGTAGTAGATATAACACAGATTGAGCATTGTGAAGCTTTGTGCTCAACTACAAAGAAAAAAACAGAATTACGCAAAAAATATTACATCAAATCTTGTTTTACCGCAAAGCTACAGAATGGACTATCTGCTCTGCCTACAGCAGAGAACTAAGCCCTAGATTTTAGCATTGCTAGTCCATAAATTTACCGAACATCCACCAGGAGACGCTATATCTTAAAGATAAAAAATACATGCATTTCTTAAAAACGAACAATCTACAATCGGTGGTATATTTACAGCTCTTGTATCGCTGTTACACTAGATTTTCGTTTTTCTTAATCAAAATGATTTATCTTATTAATTCTTAAAGTTAAGCTTAACATTATAGTATCGACAAGTTATTTTTATTATCCAAATTAAGAATAATCGATTACAGTTTGATCCTGTGATAGAACTCTGGATTTTGGATCCGATGTGTGAGTTTTACAACGTGTATTACTACAAACCATTCTCCTCACTTTAAGCTGTGTATGTGCTTGCGTGTGTGTGTGTGTTCTCATAGCAAAGCCACATTGGTCTATCTGCTGAGACCACCGAGGAAAATCGAATTCCTGATTTTAGCGTTGTGAATCCGTATACATACCGCTGTACCATCACCATGGGAATGTGTGTGTTACAAGTGTGACAGTGATTCTACTGACGTGAACGGTGGATCGTAGGGAGCTGCTAACTGGTTGCCCTCTCTTTTATCAGTATGTAATTCAAAATTAGGAAAGGTGGGAATCAGTGAATACAAATCAATTTAAATAATTTGCAGATGATCTCGTTTGTGGTTTATTTTATATTGCAAGTCGTTGGTTATATTTAACCCTTCGTTTCGAGAGGTATAACAGTTCAAAGTTCGGTATAACACAGTAACACTACAGTAAAGATCAGGAACGTCTGAAATTACCGTAAAATGACCACTTCAATATTTTTGAAAAGTCCATAAAGTCCATTATCTTCTGATTTTTTTTAAACTACTTGACTTTCACGTAAGTTACTTAAATTCTGTGTAGAATAAAAATTCCACTTTTTTGGGGGTGTAAAGCCCCCTCAACTCTTTAGTGCTGGCTACGCCCCTGGAATTGTCCATAATGTACAATATTTTATAAATCTAGTTTTTTCAAGCAAGTTATTATTATTACAATAAATAAAAACTGGAATCTCAGATCCGAAAAAAAAACAAACAAAAACGGACGAATCAGCTGCGCTGGTCCAAATGGACGCATTACGTCATTGACATTTTAATTATATTTGTTTTTTCAGTAATTCATTAATAATTTATTATTTTACGATATAAGTATATCACACAAAAAAGGCGTCGCTAGTATTAATGTCAGTTAAAAAAAACAAAGGAGGTAGTAATAGTTCACTCTGAGGAAGAGGGGACCCGGTCCCCTCACTTTTCATCTGATTCAGTAAAAAACTGCATCATAATTAGGAAAATTACTCTCACAAAAATCAAGACAATCCATGAAACTTAATTCAGTATACAAGAGTTTCCAGGACCCTAGGGTAAGTACTGGTCCCCGGCCATAATAGGCGCCCCTGGGGCGCACATTGCTTCACTTCACTCGTTCAAATACACCTTGGGCTCCTACACTGTAAAATATTGGATAACTGTAAATTACTGTTAGCTTACGGTTACTTTACTGTAAAACATTGTTTTAGATGGGAAATACACAATGAAAATAAAACTGTTTCTCTCAGCCCCACGATAACTAGACAGTAATTCTGCACACAGACAATCGAGTAAACCCCTATTCGCACGTTTTTTGAAGAACACGTCATTAGCAATGACTACATACGATGTGGTGGTCAGATTTAAAGATTAAAACAAACGAGCGTTACGAGTGAATAAATAGCAAGGGCTCGCAAGAGCATGGGGTGGGGGTGGGGGCAAGCAGGGGCCCAGGCCCGCCACAATAAATATGCATACGAACCTGGTGATATTGGAATGTGTAATGCTGTTTGTTTTTACGCATATGACGAATGTGCATGTGTCGATATATTGTGTACATACACGTATAATGTGTGCATCTGGATGTGTTTAATGTAATTTCCTCTTCCACAATAGCGAGGAAACTTTGATTCCTACGCACGTTCTTCAATGATACTAATAACGCCTACTATTGATATACTTGAATTCAAATGCGAGATAAAAAAAACAACAACATTCCTTTTAATGAATTCAGTGAATCAATAGTGCATTGCTCAGAGCTTCGAACAGTTCGTTGTCTTAAACCTGACATATCAAAACGTCAGTGTTTTTTTTTTTTCTTTCCAGGCACATCTCTGCTTAAGGCTATCACATGCTATTCACGGTAAATCTTTTGATAAATAATTACAAAGCTTGTGCAAGGAATATTTAATTCTGAAATATATTTACTTTCGAGCTGGTGATGTTAAATATTACAGATTCTAGTATGAGCAAATGTTGATATGTGTGCATACTTTAAATTCCATACGTAAAAGCACTGTGACAATACTGCAGTAGCAATGCTTGCGCGCACACACACACATACACTAGCAACCACAACTGAATATTTTAGGCCTATACGTGGTCGGAAAAAAAATCTTAACAAAACATAAAGCACAAAAGAAATAAAACAAATCAGACAAAAATGTTTGAGAATTGTTCACGATGTAGTAAGATTTTTTTTTCGAATTCGTTTGCATCAAGATAAAAAATCAGAAAACGGCTTTGATACTTTTGGTTAGTTGGTTTTCCAATCTGCAACAGTAATCACATCAGGTGCTATGTTTCCACTGGTCAGCGAATGGATGTTAAGATACGAAGTTCTGATATGCAAGTAACAACAAAACAATATTAGAATATTTAACCTTTCTTCTTTGATTTATTTATAAGATCTTTGTCGTAAAAATATATCTCAGGACGGCTGGTATGGGTATTAACATTTTTACTAATAAGGCCAAGAACAACGTCATCACGAGCAACGAAAAATCAACCTGAAAATGACCTAAGAACGTCGAAGTGAGTTTCTCGTCATCATGAAGACCTTTATCCTGTTCTATTCCTCTTTTCTTAAAAAACATAGGAACAATCCATAATTAAAGCCCGGCATGGCCAGGTGGGTTAAAGCGTTCCACTCGTAATCTGAGGGTCGCGGGTTCGAATCCCGTCGCACCAAATATGCTCGCCATTTCAGCAGTGAGAGCGTTATAATGTGTCGGTCAATCCTAGTATTCGTTGGTAAAAGAGTAACCCAAGAGTTGACGGTGGGTGGTGATGACTAGCTGCCTTCTCTCTAGTCTTACACTGCTAAATTAGAGACGGCTAGCGCAGATAACCCTCGTGTAATTTTGTGCGAAATTCAAAACAAACCCTAATTAAAATGGCGGCAACACTGCAGCAAAACACTTGCTACGCTGCCAAAACGATGTATGAATATTCTGAACTCGCATTTAAAATTGTTTCGTTAGAAATACTTCAAAAGGTATATATTTGTAACTTAGTGGTTAATACTGACACTTAATAACTAACAATTTAGTACGTTTAATGTATATGAAAGATCGAATAAATTACGTCTGTAACATTATGAAAATTAAAGAAAACGAATTATTATACGTAAAGTCTCGTCTATTGCTTATCAGCCACAGATTGTGAGAACTTACTGCGTTAAAGTTTGTTTGTTTTTGAATTTCGCGCAAAGCTACTCGAGGACTATCTGCGCTAGCCGTCCCTAATTTAGGAGTGTAAAACTAGAGGGAAGGCAACTAGTCATCACCACCCACCTTCAACTCTTGGGCTACTCTTTTACCAACGAATAGTGGGATTGACCGTCACATTATAACGCCCCCCCACGGCTGAAAGGACGAGCGTATTTAATGCGACGAGATTCGAACCCGCAACCGTCGGATTATAAGTCGAACGCCTTAACACACTTGACTATGCCGGGCCTTACTGCGTTAAAGACAATTTTGGTACAGTCCTATGAAACACCAGAGTGCTCCAGTATGATCTAAGAGATGAGACCTCCCTGAGGCTCTTGCGTTTTTAACACTCAAGAAAATTTTTTTCTAAAAATCCACCCATTCCTTACATTTCTCTTAGTTTGACTAAAGAGGTGAAAATATATTTTTTCGTGATGTGGGCATTAATTTATTTTTCATATTACTGATAAAAGTCAGTGCTATGAACAATTCTAACAAAGGCATTCTGAAAACTAACACGTAGGATATTTATACGGGAGGCCCGGCATGGCCAAGCGTGTTAAGGCGTGCGACTCGTTATCTGAGGGTCGCGGATTCGTATCCCCGTCGCGCCAAACATGCCCGCCCTTTCAGCCGTGGGGGCGTTATAAATTAGGAACGGCTAGCGCAGATAGCCATTGTGTAGCTTTGCGCGAAATTCAAAAGCGATGTTTGAAATAATGCTTTTCTGTATATTTTGATTGCTCTGCCACGTCGTTTTCAACACACACACATACGCCCCCTATGTTTATTACACAATATTCCCGTTATTCTTTCTCAAAACAACTTGTATTTGTGTACAAACTTTAAATAATTATTGATGTCAAGAATGAACAAAGAACCGTCAAGTTTCACACCATACAACAACGATTTTAAAAACTTATGAACGTGAAAGACGCTTATAACTTATGTGTTTATTTTGTTAAATCTTTCTTGGTAGGACTGCTTAAACTTAATTAAACTAAAGTTTTGTCATTCACTGTTTTTTACTTCTTTGCTTATGAAAGAGGACACTAGTAACTGCATAGTGCATGACATTTATTAGCTTATTAAATAGTTTTCTTTTGGACAAAATACTGAGCAATTTCTTCGTGATTTTATATCGCTATCTTTCACGTGGCATGTAAAATCATTTGTTTCTTACGGTTTTTGTGTTTGTGTGTTTTTCTCACAGCAAAGCCACCTCGGGGTATCTGCTGTACCAACCGATGGGAATCGAACCTCTGATTTTAGCGTTGTAAATCCGTAGACTTACCGCTGTACTAGCGGGGGGCATTGAATTATATAAAATGTAGTGTGGTTTGTTTCGAACTTCGCGCAAAGCTACACGAATGCTATTTGTGTTAGTCCTCCATAATTTTGCAATGTAAAACTACGGGGAAGGCAGATAGTCATCAACCCCCACCGCCAACTCTTGGGCTACTTTTTTTACCAACAAATAGCGGAATTTACCGTTACGTTATAACGCTCCCACGGCTGAAAGTGGGAGCATGTTTGGTGTGACAGGGATTCGAGCCCACGACCCTCAGATTACGTGTCGAGTGCCTTATCCACCTGGCCTTCAAAGAGCTAACAAGGAGTATGGCTGGAGTATTGTAGAACAACCTGTTAATTTTGGTACTTACATAAAAAGAACAGTTTTAACAACATAGCCACTACTAAGCATCAGTGTCGCATTATCAAACGGATTTGGAGTGTTACATAAAAGAAAATTTTTTAAACAAAATTTAAGAATATGATAAGAAGGACACACAAGGCTTTACCTAAAGGTATGTAAAAAAAAAAAAAAAAATGTTTAATTATGTTATCCAGAAACGGTGGGTACAGTAATAGCTTCATTATCATGGAACAAATTAAAAGATTCTATGATAAAAGGTGGTTCTATATACTTGCCACCCTCTTAATTAAAATGTAAATTTTTTGTTTTGGTTTTTTTCGAAACTGATTACGAATTTCAAAGTTCTTATTTTCCAAAATAATATTTGTTCAAGCGGTATCTCAACTTTCTACTGTTTCGAAAACATGCAAGATGTGGATTCGCTAATTACCTTATCCGACATAACAGCAGGAAGTATAGCATGTAGCTTCCAGACATGGAGTCATTTCTCTTCAGCGAATCGGATAATAGACAGAAGTGACCCAGAGCTCAACACCCAGAGGACATACATTTTATACTTGTGTTTTGTATACTTATGTGTTTTGTTTTAATTTCTAAAGCCACGATTACTCCTATAAGACAGATATTAATATAAATAATAAGATAACACATTTTATTCTAACTATAATGACGTAGAATGTATATCAATATCTAAGAATGTAACCGAAACGCTCGCGCCATCTGTTAAGTGACACCACAAACAAATATCCATTCAAAATTTTACAATTTGGGTATTCAACATTCAGACGTTTAGAAGAGCGAGTGTGATATGTCCAACATTAATTTCTTGATAACAGAAGATAATTTTAAATAAAAATACTTTCCTCACAACAAGAATACGACTTTCAGTGGAAAAGTACATAAGAATTTTATTATATCATATTTATTCATAAAATTTTTAAATGCAGTATTAAGAAACTGGCGTTATTAAGGTGTACATCCGCATAAAGTAGTGCCAAGTTGTTAAATGACCTTATTCATAACTATATATAGTTATTAGAAATTTTAGTACAATTTCTCTAATTTTTATTTTTTCATACAGTCTTACATTTGTTACAGAATAGTTTAATAATTTTATTTACGGTTTCTTTATCAAATCCATTAACTATTAATTATTGTATCAGTATTTCAGCATTAATAGTGAAATATAGTAATTTAGTACAAATTTTACAATATCTGAATAACTGCGAAGTTATAATGATTATAACAGAAGAATATAGTGCATTCCTATTAAAAGAGGGTAAACCATAAACTGGAAAAGCAAAATATTTTATTTTATCAAAGATATTCACATTGATATCCTTATAATTTATTTTAATTTCTAAATCTAAATAATGTACTTGTGTATAAGATATTGAAGTATTTTCCATTTCTAATTCTGCTGAATAAATAGTGTTAATAGCATTATTTATTTCAGGATTATTCATACTAATTAAACCATCTATAAATCTGAAAATTAAAACAAAAGTACTTGTGTTTATGTTGTTTGTAATAAACCCATTTTTTTAAAAAAACAAATATATAAATTTGCTATAGAAGTAGAATAGTTAGCTCTCATTGGAACTCCTATTACTTGTTTAAAAACACGGTTATTAAAAAATATGTAGTTATTGTAAATACAGAAACTTAATATCGTTTATGTTTCTGGAAATAAATTCTCTTTCTTCCACTTCTATGAAAGGATTACAGAACTGTTCTATTAATAAATTTATAACAAAAATTAAATCTTTTAAAGAAATGCTGGTGTACAAAGTGGTGAAATTAAATGTTTGAATATTATTTACTTGTTCACAATGTTTTAGACATTTTAAAATAGGTTGATTATTGTCTATTATCCAAAAAGTATGTTGTTTTTTTTCATATTAACACTTACACTTTTAATTTTATCAAGTAAAATATTAAGTAATTTATTTAATAATATAGCTGATTGTTTAATAATTATTAAACAAACGGATGTTTCAATGCAGTTCTTCCATTTGATTTTGTTTACTTAACGTTATTGGTAATTTGTGTGTGTGTGTGTTTTCTTATGGTACATTTACAGCTTTGTCACATTTCATGCTACACCTGACAGAGTCTGTTGTGTGGTGTGCAAATTATAACATCGTCATAACATTCCACAAAGATACATGTCTATTGTCACGAGATAATAATCTTAGAAACATCTCCGTCAAATTAATTAAAAGTGACAGTAGTATAGTGGTTAGCATAGCTGCCTTCTAAGCAGTTCACCCGTGTTCGATTTCCAGCCGTCGCATTGCTTTTGGTGAAGGTGTAAATATCTTTTAAAGAAAAAAAAATGTGTTATTTGATTAAATGTTATTGATCTAACTTTTGTAACAAATATTGTCCATTTTGCTCTTATATCAGTATCTACACATTTTTTTAACCATGACTTAATGATTGAAATGTTTACAACATTAGGTATATTAGGATAATATTCTTTGAAGGTGAGAGGGCGTGAGGAAGTAGCCAGGCTTTTATCAATCTCTGGAGTATTAATAAAATGATTGAATGAGTTAGTATAGTTTTCTAACTTCAGCTGGTATGATAGTGACACGTTATAACCCGACATACAGGGAACAGCCTTGTTGCTTCATTTAAAAGAAGCTGGGGCGCGTATTTTCTCTGGCTAATATGTGTATTTAGTTTGGCTTTAATGTAAGTAACCACAAATGTTTGGGCTCAGTATAATTTTTTACTTAAAATAGACTCATGAAAATTCAGATTAGTCTGTGAGAACTTTACCCTTATGATGAGGCCCGGCATGGCCAGGTGGTTAAGGCATTTGACTCGTAATCTGAGGGTTGCGGGTTCGAATCCCCGTCGCACCAAATATGCTCGCCCTTTCGGCCGTGGGGGGCGTTATTATGTGAGGTCAATCCCACTATTCATTAGTAAAAGTGTAGCCCAATAGCTGGCGGTGAATGGTGACAACCAGCTGCCTTCCCTCTTGTCTTACACTGCTAAATTAGGGACGGCTAGCGAAGATAGCCCTCGTGTAACTTTGCGAGGAATTAAAAAAACAAACAAACAAACCCTTATGATGACGTCACACGTCTGACATATTTTGGAAGGCTACCGAACAGCAATATACAGTATAGTGTTACACCACTGCAGGCTGTATTTAGCAGGCTGAACAACTTAGAGAAAATATATAGAACGTTATTTATAGCACTGATATATTAAATTATTTGCAATGACCTTTTTAGCATTTATGTAATAAGGTTTGTTTGTTAGGAATTAATTACAAGACTACACAATGGGCTACTTTTGTTCTGCCCACCACGCGTATCGAAACCCATCTTCTCGCAATTTGAGTTCTTAGACATAGGTTAAACTAACTAAACTAAACTAACGTGGCAGGGGTTCAGTTTAGAGAGAGAGAAATCCGAAGAGTTCTCTCTCCAACTGGGGTGTTCAGGAACTTTGTAGTTCCTCTTCGTCCCCTTTCGTGGATTGTTATTAGGATTAAGTGGTGGGTTTTTTTTTATTATTATTTTAATAAATTAATTATCGTTATTATTCTTGACTTTTTGGGTGGGGAATGTCTCACTAAATGGTCTTTTGGGTGGAGGCAAAGGTAGCAGTGGAAAGAAGGAAAGGTCGGGACCTGTCTCGAAAAGAAAAAGTTGGGTAGATGTGAACATGAATGTAATTCATTCAAGTTCAGATCAAATCAAACGGCCCGATTCTGGGTCTGGCAAAAAGGTTGCCTGGGCTGGGATCTAGAAATCCAATGCCTGAAGATTTTGATGTGGGGGAAAACGGGAGTACCCCGAGAAAACCCACTTTCACACGACAGGCGCCGAAAGTTTTGCCTGTCGTGTGCCCTGTACCTGAAAAAAAGGAATTCATGTTAATAACATAGTTTTTATGTATTTAGACTCTTTGTTGAGTGGATTGTGATTCTTGAAATATGTTGTATGGTGATATGTATTTTGTTGGTGCACTTGATAATTTGTGTAGTGATGCCGTTAGTTTGTTTCTGTTTTCTGCTTTTCGATAATATTTCATAGAAAGTTCTGTTATTCTATCTCTTATAGTTGGTAAATTACTAATTTGGTGTAGATAATTTGTTGGTGTAAAAGATGGTAGGCTGAATGCAGATTTTAATATTTTGTTTTGTTGCACTTGGATTTTTTGGAGTGTGTTGTTTGACATATTGTATGTTACTTGACATCCGTACTCTATTAGTGGACGGATGTAAGCCTATATATTTGTATAATGGTGTTCGGTGCGCATTTAGATTGTTTACCAGTTATAGTCTTTAGATATGAAATCCTTTTTCTGATTGATGAGTGTATATTGTTTATGTGTTTTTTCCATGTTAGTTTTGTGTCGAAAGTGACGCCAAGGAATGTGATGTTTTTGCTCATGTTAATGGTTGTGTTTCCAAGTGATAGTTTTATTTTTTCTAGATTTTTTCTTTGCTTCTTTAGTTTTCTATAGAAGGTGATTGCTTGTGTTTTTGTCGGATTTAACACGACCCTCCACTTGTTGCTCCATGTTGAGACGTTGTTTAGTGATTCTTGTACGCGAGACATGGCCATTACTGGGTTTCTGGAGGTGCTCCAGATTGCGATGTCATCTGCGTATTGTGAATTGTGTGTGTATGTTAGATTTGGAAAAGGTATGTCACTGACGAAAATTATGTAAAGAAGTGGAGAGAGGACTGATCCTTGGGGCACTCCTGCCGTTATATTAAATAATTTGGATATGGTTTTATTGACTTTTACTTGTGCTGTTCTATTGGTTAAAAAATTTGAAATCCATTTGACTATCGTAGGATTTATTTGTAGGTGGTTTAGTTTGTATATGATGGCATTGTGCCAAACGCTGTCGAATGCTTTTTTGACATCTAGGAATACCCCGATGGTTACTTGATTGTTGTTGTAAGCTTTGTATATTGATTCGGTGAGTCGTGTGAGGTGATCTGTTGTTTGTCTATTTTTTGTCTATTTGTTAGACATAGGTTAGTGCCACTGAGAAGCTTTTATATGAGAGACGCTAGTATAATCTTGCATAATATAATTAAAATGGCTACCTTATCTTAAGATCAGGGGCGTAGCCAGAAATGGCCATGAAGGGAGGTTAGTTTGAGTGCTTGATGCAAGCGCCGCAGGCGCAAAGCCATGCTAGGAGGTCCTGTAGCATGCCCCCCTGGGAAATTTTTAAATAAAAACATAAAAAAAAAGCCTGAATTATTCATTCCGAGATCACCTTCTTGGCAAATTTCAGAATGGCACACTGAGGTGTTTGTCTCATTTTTTTTCAATCACAAATAAATATATAGGCCTATATATATAATATATAACTTAAAGTTATCAGGCCCAGCAAAGTAGGCCTACAGTCCTGTCATCAACACATAAAATACAGAGTCACTCAGGAGAGTGCAAAATATATGTATAGTGTGTATAATCTGTATTCAAATATCCTGGACAGTGTATGTTCAGATTCCCCGGATTTTAAGAATTAACTACACAAATAAACAGTGGGTGGCACCGTGGCAGACTGGCAGCACCATAGCACTAACCTAGTACCATTGGTGCCATCTATAGTAAATCATTCACTATAGATGGCACCAATGGTACTGTGAATGTGACGTTGACAAACAGAAGTTGCGATAAACAATCACTCACTATGTCAAGCCTAAAAAAGCAAAAGACACTGCATTGGTTCTTTAAACCAATCAGAATTGTTAACTGAATTGTCAGAGTCATCACCGTGGCCTTCTACCAGTGCTGCGACTACCACCTCATGTCCAGTCTGGGACATTGGAAATTACATTTCTGATGATGTCAGCATTGGCAAACAGGTAAGTAGACTCCTCATTATATTAATTTTGTTTTAAAAATCATGCAAACACTCTGATGAGTTTTAGACTGAATATTCATTGCTGCTAGTGATTGTAGGCCTACAGCCACAGGATATTAGGCCTGCTCTGTGAAGTACAGTTCTAAGCCTTTCTCTTCGAGGTTATTGTACTCTCATAACAAACTTTCCTATGTGCAAAATAACTTAATTAGAACTACGTCTTTCTGTTTCTCTTAGATAAACGCTGAAACCAAAAAATGCCTCCTTGAGAATGCCTACAAGCCAGGGAGTGATTATGTTTTCCCCTAGTGTGATCCAAGAAAGCTGCGTTTTCAATATCATTGGCTTAAACAGTGATTATGGTCCAATATTTGTTGGTGAAACTGATGAGGAACCCATCAATAATGATGGGAATTTTCGGGCAATTTTGCGCGACAGAGCAAATGGTGATGTCAAACTTTCAGCAAGCCTTAAGAGTACAAAGAGGAATGCTACGTATCTGAGTCCTCAAATTCAAAATAAAATCATCAATGCCTGTAATACTCATGTTCTTGATGCTTTGGTCAACAGGGTTAATGCTGCAAAGTGTTTCTCAATATTAGCTGATGATACAATAGATATTTCAGGCATTGAACAGTTTTCGTTGTGTGTTAGATATTTGCATGCCAATGACAACTCTTTTGCAATGAGAGAAGATTTTTTGCAATTTATACCTGTTTATGATGTGACAGGCAGAAACTTAGCTTATGTTATCATAACCAATCTGATAAAATATGGTACTGGTATGGCTTACCTGCGAGGACAAGGGTACGACGGCGCTTCCTCTATGAGTGGGAAATTCAATGGTGTCCAGAGACACGTAACTGATAAATTCCCACTTGCACCCTATGTACACTGCAGTGCCCACTCCCTAAACTTGGCAATTTCTGATGCTTGTAAAGAAGTTCCTGTGCGAAATTGCATGGGAGTAATTTCTAGCATTGAAAACTTTCTTAATACACACAAACGAAAACACGTTTTAGCTCTATCGATAAAGCACCTGAATCAAAAATAAAACGTTTGAAAGGTCTCTGCCCCACCAGGTGGGTTGAGAGGCATGACTCAGTCATTGTCTTGCTATAATTAACGCATGCATTTGCAGATGTCCTGAAGACCATATCAGGTTGGCAAGACAGAGATTCTGCAACGCAAGCCAATCAACTGTTGTGTTCTATAACACAGCCAGAATTCATCATCACTCTACTTACCATTGTTAAATTATTTTCCTTTAGTTTACCTCTGAGTAACTTACTGCAGCAACAGAACATTGATTTAGGTGCTGCGATGCATCACGCAGAAATAGTGGAAGATTTAATCCGTTCACTCAGAAATAATACTGTGAATGAATTTAACAACATTTTCTGTGAGGCTCAAACATCATAATGCCAAGTCAGGCTAAAAGACAGATGTACCGTGCTAACCCACAAACCACTAGCCCTGAGAAGTACTTTCGTGTTGTTGTATTTGCACCATTTGTTGATCACTTTCTTTCACAAATATGTGACCGTCTTTCCAGACACAAAACTCTCCTTACAAACTTCATGTGTCTACTACCATCAGGATCTACCACAGAACGGTCAGAACCTACAGCACAATAATATGACCAAATTAAAGCGTTGGTCAATATATACAAGGCTGACATTGACAGCACTTCACGAGCTGCAATAGGTGAACTTAGGGTTTGGTACAAATCACTTGAGAACAACAGACCAAAAAAATGTCATAGATGCATATGCAATGTGCAATGCAGAAATGTTCCCAGTCATTTCTTGACTGTTGAAAGTATTTGTCACGCTGCCTGTGTCAACGAGCTCAGTGGAGCGTTCGTTTTCAACTCTCAGAAGACTCAAAACGTATTTGAGAAATACCACCACTGAAAATCGATTGAATGGCCTGGTTCATTATACATTCACCGTGATATTAAACTTGAACCAAACTCTGTTGTAGATGTCCTGGCAAGAACGAACAGGCTTTTGAGCCTTTCATAGATATTCGATTGTTTGTCTCCAGTTCTGACAAAACTTGCTATATTAAAAGAGTGTTCAATCAGAAATTTGCATTTGACCATTTGTTGTGTGTGAAATTATCTGCCATGCAATCACGGATCTTTATGAAACTTCACAGGTGGCAACTGAACTTGTCTATAAAGTTTAGGTCCATGGGGGGGTTAACCTCCAAAACCCCTTCCTTGGCTACGCCCCTGTTCAAGATGTTGATATTGTTGGAAATTTCTATCTGTGCACAGGTTAATATAAAATTGTAAACGTTTTGTCTGTATTTTACATGTTACATAACTGACTGTGGACCTGTATCCTTGTCCATTATTAATTTTATAATAAAAATCAAACAAGGAATTGCCATATATTACCTGAGAATTTTCCCACTGCTTATGTGTCAACGTGAGGCTATTTTGAACACTGTTCAAATTAACCCCAGCGTTTCTAAGCCTGTCTGTAAATCTCACATTCTGATAAACGATGACAGTTTGTACAATCTAAAGGGAAAGACAGCACTAGTCAAGGACATTATGTTTTAAAAACGGTCAAATTTTATTGAGATTTTTACACAAGTGAAATGAGTTTCATGCGGAATTCCCATACGATTCCATCAAAATTCCTCTTCCCCACAGTGCCTAATGAGGGATCCATTGCATTAAATCAGTTACTGAAGGACCTGAGTTCGGTAAATGAGATACCAGAAGGAGGTGCAGTGTTTGCAGAAACAGAAGCTGAGCTTTTTGCAAAAACATTGATGCAAACTGTGTTTAAGACATTCAAGTGTACTGGTCAATCCGTTAGGAAAGTTTCTAGTTAATTGAAAGATAAAGGTAACACAGGATCTTTAATTTTTGCTTGCCATGATATACCATTGTTGTAAACTGATTCTATTTGAATAATATATCATAAATGAACCAATCCTACTGTAGTTATTACACCTCAGCATACTGGTATGGTATCGAAATTGCCATGAACAAATTTTATGCCACATTAAAGAAGGTTTAAAAAACCTCCAAAGAAGGATATTGTTTAACAGAAGTGGAAAGGAATGGGTTGTTAAAAGTAGTCCCATGAAGAGCTATTTTGAAAGTATATTATATAAATTTGAAAAAATAAATAAATACATCATAGTTGAAGTATTATCAAAGGTACAGAGAGGACCAATTGATTCCCATATCTGGATACCTTAGTAAAGGCTGTACACCTAAAAATATATTCAGAATCATATGTTGATGACAAAATATATTCCAAGTAGCACATTACGTAGCTTTGAGAGAATATAGATAATAAAACAGGAAAATATATATATATATAGAAAACTATTCACAGTTTACTTTAAAGGTTTGCGAATAGTAACATAGATTCCTGGCCATTCGCGCGTCACCACAGAAAAACAATGTACACCTGAACTGTACGGAATTATACTACACAATCTCTATGGAATATATATATATATAAACTGAATACATAAAAGCTTTTCTGAAGAGAAAACTTCATTGAATTTATTTATGCTATCTTTTAACAAATGACTGAATCTCATACTTAAGTATTAATATGGTAACTCCACAAACAATAAGTTATGGAAAACAACAAAAATATATACGAAGTACAGAATTGTTTCACATTAGTAAGGTGCTGTTGACTAGGTTTCATCCCTCTGGTTTGTATTTGAAAATTAAGGACGGCGACAGAAAGCCTTCTTACATTTGCTATACATATAAAATACAAATACTGGATATATCATAAGAAAATAAATATAATAATTCAAACATCTAATAGCTACAATATTGCCCCCCGTTAGTACAGCGGTATGTCTCCGGATTTACAACGCTAAAATCAGGGGTTCGATTCCCCTCGGTGGATCTGAGCAGATAGCCTTTGTGCTTTGCTAAAAGAAAACACACACAAACACACACGCTACAATATCAATATATATTTACGGCAAATGGAGAAATTATACTATTTTGAGTGGAAATATTTAAACTAGATAACATAATAATAAATAAAATATAAGACATGTTTTGGAGAGACAAAAAGGTTTATACTGTCTTTACGTCTACGTTTCTTTTTTTTCTAATTGGTAGTTTTCTTTTTATTAATCACTGCACTAAAGTAAATAAATTATAAATAAAAAAATAAAATTATCACAAATCTATAGATGGCAGAACGATCCACACATCCTTCTTTCATTTCGTTCTAAACCTCCATTAAGTTTAGGGTTAAGATTTAGCACAACTTACGTATTGTAAAGTTAATATCATTTGACATTGTTATTACCCTTGGAGTTCTCCAGCAGGAAAAGTCTCATAACGTTTTTTTCGCTAATAGATACTAAGATAGTTAAGAGTCACGTCAGTTAAGAATAGTTTCGTTTTGAGTTTCTTACTGATTAAAATATATTTTATTACAAATTACTCTGACTTACACATTACAGTTTTACGGTGGTTTGTAAGAGACTTCGGAATAATATTTTAAAAACCAATACGATATTTTTAAAATATGATTCCTTACTTTAAACTTAGTTTAATTAGTAAAACTAAAACCAATAGCTTGTAATAAGATAAGCCTAAGAGTGTTTGAATTCTCGTTTCTTGTATGATTTAAATTAGTAATATCATAGTTTTCCATGAAATACTTTGTATTATTTTATTCTGTTAATCGTGGAATTGGCATTAGTTATGATTATTGTAGACTTGCAATACTTGATTTCTCTTTTATGAAATACAATGAAATTTGCTAAAGTAGTTATATTTGTTATCATTTAACCTATGGAGAAAAATTAAAGCTTAATGTTAATTTTAACTCGATTGGAATTGTTTCTTTGGTACATCCGGCACATTTTCCCCATGATTTGGCATTTACCTATCATCTTTTAGTGTGCTGTTATTTGTACCTGCCTTTAACATTTAGCATACTTAGTGGATTTTATCCAGGATTTGAAGACTAGGTATTTTCTTATTTACAAAGAATAAAACTTAGGGATGGGTTAATATGATAATAAACCATGTTAAATCTATAAATCAATCAAAATATGTGGTTACTCCCTTAAATGAAATCAACTACCTCATTAAAACAAACTTATGTCCTCTCTCTACACTTTCTTTTTGAAAATGGAGACCTTCCAATCACCAGAAATTTCTCCATTACTCAGCAACTTCTGAGAAAAATAACAAAAGTTTTCCCTAGTTCTGTGCTAAGCATTTTCAAGATTTTAAAATTTATCATATTAGGAGCTTTATTCTTGAGAAATTACTCTTTGTTTTTTGAAAAGCATATATTTATTAAACACGAGTAACATTCGAGGAAACTTCCACGTTTTTAAAGAACTTGTTTGGTTTGGGACTTTTTCATTTACCAGATATATTTTTTAACACATTAGCCTTGAAACTATCTTAAAGTATTATCATTTATCCTCTGTTTTTGTTTTGTTTTCTGCAGTTAACAGATAAACATTCTTCATGTCTACTACTGTACCAAGACCCTAGAACTTTTCACGGTTTCTCTTAGCCTTAAGAACAGATTTTTTGTAAACTTCAACAGCTTCCATTTTCCAGGTGAGTTTCATGTTTATTTAAGCTTTAATTCATTCATATTTTTGCTAAAAAGATGAATGGGCACAGAAGATTCTGGGTGGTAATCAGGGCTGCTCATTTAGAAAGCGAAGGAGCAGCCCCATTTAGTTAAAAGGTTTTATATCACCATTCTAGTTTTTAAAAATACTGTTATTATTTGAGCTTAATTCATTTCTAGTGAACAAATATTTTCATCAGAGCAACTAAGGCACTTGAATAAGAAATTAACTTGTAATTTACACTACAGTATAAATTTTGTGTGTGATAGGTTACTTTTCGAATGAGAAAGCTGAGTGAGAAATAATTTACATAGTGAATATAACTCCTTTTCCATTAAAAGATTAGAGAAAAAAGACTGTTAAACTCCAAAAAAATATAAAAACACTTTATTTAAACCAATATTTTTCCTTTATGACTTTGTCAGTGTTAATATATACAACTGAATGATGTATTCTAATAACTCGAAGTTGTATGTATTAGCCCTGATGAAGCCACAAAGGAAAATATTGGTTTAAATAAAAAGTGCTCTAATAACTATCTGGAGTTTAAAGGTCATTTTTATCTCGCCTTTTAATGAAAATGTGTAAATATCTTCAGTGTGCATTACAAATTTTGAAAGACTGTAATTCCTGTTAAATGAAATAAAAGATCTTATAAGTCTTTACAAATTAACCTAGTTTCAAAGCTTATAAATAATTTGTATATGTTATGCTTAAGAAACATGAAAAACTCGCGTTTGATATGAAAGCATGTTAGATAGTTATCAGTAAAACATAACGTGGCTCATGGAGTTGGTAAAATCATGAGCTTTTGGGAAAACAATTTCCTTTGAACTTAAATGTTGTTTATCAAGAAATCTAACCTTTTACAAATCACTAAATTGTAATACAATGTATAATAAAAGGTGAACTTAATGTCTTATTTTAGTAAAACAAATGTTACATTTCACTGTTTGTAGATCTGTGTATTTCTGAAGAGAGCCTGCTCTTAGTTGCCTGATGGGAGACCTGTTTATCATGTACCATTTCCAGTTTTAATGGAGTGCAAATTAGAGAAAAGTTCTTTAACTTTATTGCCAAATCAGAAGCCGTGAACCTTAATTAAAAACTGATTCTGCATGAAAAGAATTGGAAGAGTGAATACCTCAAGTTCATGTCAAATATTGCTCAGTTATGCAAATTTGTGAAAACAAGTTCTCAATTTTTTTTGACAACACAATAACAGTAACAGAACATTCAAAATATGTGATATAAATAACCAGCTTCAGTTCCCAAGGCTTGTCTTAAATATCTTAAAATAACTACAAAGTTAGAATGTATAAGCTTCTAATATACTACCATGATTTTGTATTGTTTCAGTGAAGTCTAAGGTATCACAAGGAGTCAGCTGTTCATAAGCCAAGTCCCTTGAAATGAAAACATGAGTTATGTTTCTTTGTGCTCAGTACAACCGTATCAAAATACTTAAGTCCAACAAATTGTGTTCTTCATTTTAAAGAAACAAATTATATAATTACTGATGGCAACATTCGGCAATACAAAAAATGAAAAGCCAAACAAACACTATAAGAGGGTTAAAAATAAGTTTCTCTTGAAAGCATGGAGAAAACACTGAACCTGGTGAAAATGAAGGGGCTTCTAGGTCCTGAAGTAATGGCAAACTTTGAACCTGTTATAGTAATTAAACAAGAATCAAATGAAAACCTTGCAAGTTTTTATGATGTAGAAGATTTAATGGAGAGTCCCAGTAATCCAACAGATTTTATTTCTCATGTGGAACCAGAAGTTCATTCCAATTCAGGCATTGGGAATTTGGTTAGTGTAAATAATGTGCCATATGAAAGACCTAAAAACAATTTTGGAAAGTTCACTCAAGTAGAATGCAACATGGACACTTCTGTTAGTGTCACACATTCTGAACAAGTTAATCAAGTTGTATGCAATTCTGCTTGGTATCCCAATCTGGAATTTCAGCTGGATTGTGACTTAGATCCAATATACGATGAGCTCATGAATTCCAAGGTTGCTAAAAGTTCTGTAGATTATGAATCGGTGAAATTGCAATTTTTAAGTGAGCCATCAGATGTAAATAAAATAATCCATGAAGATCTAGTTAAACAAGAACCACTAGAAATTTGTTTTCCTAATTCAGAAACTAATAAAGTAGATTATTGTGCAGTAAAGGGTTCAGATGTTGAAAATGTAAGGACAGAAATATCAGACTGTTGTCTTACAGAAGTTTCAAAAACATGTTATGTGGGAAAGGGTAGACCTTCAAAAACCAACTGCCTGACCATCAAAGTGAACACACGCAGAAACCTGAGTAGAGACAGGTTATATTCTCAAGTTTCAGACTTTGAAAAAAGAGAAGCTATCCAGACGTTGCTTACGAACATATACTAGAAAGAGAAAGGCTGAACCTCAATCCAAAATTTTACCTGCCATTTCAAAAACACACAGTTTAGACATGACAGACCCTTTCCAGTTGCCACATACTGATCTACAAGATACACATAAAATAAAATTACCTTTTGAGGAGGGGGAATTAGATGTCTCTGATACTGAAGAAAATAAACCAATTCAAAGTTGCAACGCTGGATCTCCAGAAAAAGCCCTCATTCGACGTCCGAGGGTGAGACAATGTGAATACTGTGGGAAAGTATTCTCTGCCAGCATGTTCATACAGTTCAAGCGGCACCTTAGTAATCATACTGGAGAGAAACCATTTCAGTGTACAAAGTGTGGGAAAAAATATTGTACTGAAGGAGATTTGAGAAGGCACATAAAGAATGCAACTCATGACAACCCATCTCAGAAAAAGCCCTGTGGTACTTGTGGTAAACTTATTACAAATGTAAACCATCACTACAGAAGAGTTCACTTAGACATCAGAAATTATCCATGCATTATATGTGGGAAAAGGTTCAAAACTGGTACAAAACTTCAAGATCATCTCGGAAGTATACATGATGGTGAGGCTCAGTATTGGTGCCACTTCTGCGGTAAACGATACACCCAAGCTTGTAACCTCCAGTATCACCTACGGACACATTCAAAGAATCAGAAACCCTTTAAATGTACTGAGTGTGAAAAAAATTTCACATCAAAATACACATTGATCAATCATATGAAGATTCATGCAGATTGCATACCAGCTGTATGTAATAAGTGTGGTTGGGGTTTTGTCAGTTCACAAGAGCTAAATAAACACAGTTGCAACTCAACTTTATTGTTGCTGGACAGAGTTATAAAAAAGATGGAACTATGATCATATAAACTTGTGTGTGGACATATAAACACTGTTTGTTTTTCTGTAAAAAGTTAAAAGTAGTTATGAAAAATTATGTGCCATCAAAACTTGAAATAATGGTGGATGATTGTAAACATTTTTTCATTGTACAGGTTTTTAAAGAAACTAACTATAAGTTCTCAGGTGAATTATTTGTTGATTAGAATGGTAGTGAGAGAACTGAAACTAAATATAGTTTTAAGCTCATTACAAGTATTAGTATAATCAAGTGAACATTTCTCAAATTAACACTTCACATATAGATTGAGGTTCAAAGAAACTACAAACTTTCAAAAGACTTTTTTCACATGGTATTCTACTTGATAAAGACTTCTTAAAAGTGCTTGTGGTATTACATTTGATAAAGATTAAAGTTTTAACTAAAAATAAAAGAAGTACTTATGTTCTAACTTACATTCATTGAGCTGTTGAATGACTCCAACATATTTCCATCATCAAAGAATCTTTTCACTTTTCCACTTCTTGTTCAAATTTTCTGAATCATGATATCCATTATAACCAGATTTATGTCCCAAGCTTGGAATGTCCTGTTTCTCATATTTATGATCACAAATGAAGAAATTTCCCTCTTTCCTTCTCTGTTCTCACTTTTTATATTTCTAGTCTTCAAGAGTTTGATTATATTGATAGTGCTTTTACATTTCAATGCAGTCCATCTCATTGTCATCTTTTCTGTTGAAAATGAAGATGATGGAATTTTGTTTGTTTTTTAATTTTTTTGATTGCAGGAAATGAAAATGAATTTCATACCACTGTTTTTTTTGTGAAGATGCACACCTGAGAGCTTACATTCATTGGAATTTTTCCCATGACCCTGTACAGAAATAAGAATCATGAAGGTCCTTTCTAGTAAAATTTAAAATATCTGTTTATTAAATACAGATGTGTGTGAAAATCACAATTAACAAAACAAATATCCCCTCACAGTTATAAATAAAACTTTATAATAATTAGAAAATTAAACCCAACCAGTTTTATTTTACTGTATTATTACTATATAATCCTAGACTTTTAGATCATCCAAGACTAGTTAAAAACAAAGAATACAACAAGAATTTCAGTATTTTTATATCAAACTACACATGATGACTGTGTTATGTTTTATGTTAGAAAACCCTACCAACAAGTGTCTGCAAAATACATTTGAAAGCCTGTTCCTCTATGTTTGAACACATGGCTTAAAATAGTCGTTATTTGAGGGTGGGGTGTTAAAAAGATTGACAGAAAAAATAATATAAATTGAACAAAAATCAAAGAACCTCTATTACAAAAAACCAAAAACTTAGAATTAATCAGTATTCAGAGGTAAAATTATTTCAACTTTTCCTTATTTAACAATTGTGTACAACTTGCTTTAATTTTGTTGCTTAGCAATGTAGTATTACCATTGTGCTGAAACAGAGAACAGTTTTGTACTCTTATTTAAATATATTCACTTGACAGTGTTAAGCAACATTAGCAAAATTTAGCATTTTAAAAATACAAATTTTAAGAATGTAATTACTTATCTATTGGGTTGAGGAATAATTCGTGAGCGTTTTTTCAAGTTAAAAAAATATATTCATAAATGAAACGCTTTCACAAAATATTTCATGTCAATTGGTAGATAATTTTTTGCTCTAATAGAAGGTGTGTTTGATTTTCATATGTCTAATTTTTGCTTTCATTTTCAGCTCATTAAATGGAATGTCAAGTGGACAAAATCGAGCATTTTCGACACCATCTGCTTTTCGCATTTAATTTCTTGCAATTTCGTTTAAAACAATGCATACTATATACCTAGGTATTACATGAAATAAAGTATCATAATAAATGTTTTGGGTGTTATGTGTTCATGCATTGAAGTATTGTATAGTCTTGCATGTAATGCTTGAATGAAAGTATTTAAAAATGCTCACGAATTATTCCTCAACCTAATATAAATAAAGCTTTAATTTTTGTATTACAAGTCACTGCTTTAATTCCATGTGTTTGATAAAGAGCTTTTAAAAGTGACTGAGAGTTTATGGTTTCAAATACACTTTAATGGTGAGTGAAGTATGAATCAGATTTCTTCTTCAGTGTGTTCCTCCCATCGAAATGTGGTTTATATACTTTTGATGCAGCGTTTAAATAAGCTACTTCTGATATTTCATTTCACAGTAGTATTGTACAATTTTTCCTACGAACTGTACAACTTTGTTCAATTCACGTCTTACTTACAAAATTAACTTGTATTTTAACATCATGTTTCATGATATCTGTGTATAAGCTATGAACTAGAAATATCTTCCTATCTCTGATCCTAATTACGCTTGTTTATATCATTAACTGGCAGTTTGCTGCCATTGCACAGATCTGACAGGATTATTTTGTGTGGATTTTATTCGTTACAAGTTTGTAGTACCTACAGGATTATTTTGTGTGGATTTTATTCGTTACAAGTTTGTAGTACCTACAGGATTATTTTGTGTGGATTTTATTCGTTACAAGTTTGTAGTACCTACAGGATTATTTTGTGTGGATTTTATTCGTTACAAGTTTGTAGTACCTACAGGATTATTTTGTGTGGATTTTATTCGTTACAAGTTTGTAGTACCTACAGGATTATTTTGTGTGGATTTTATTCGTTACAAGTTTGTAGTACCTATTATGTTTTTCAGTATTTGCATTCCAATATATATCTTCCCTTTCTCTTATTGCTCATTTAATTGTCCTAATTTGCTTGGAAACTAATGAATTATTTGTTTTTAAGTGGAAACCTGTGCAAAGCTGATCTGCACTGGGGATATTGTACCCTTATCTTAAGCATTATAAGCTGTTAAGCTCACTTACAAACCACCAGGGGGCAAACATCAGATATTCACGTTGAATTATGCCCATGAAAAATAAAAATAGTTTATTTCTTGTCATGTATCTATTTTCCAGAACCAATTATTTATCAAAGTAGTTGAATCTTATAAGAATACAGAGGCTCAAATTAGTTGAACTTGTTCCCTGTTCTTGAAGTTTTAACAATGAAGCTGATTTTGTTTAAGTGAAATAACTATACAGCAACTTCTGAAGCTTTATATAAACCTTTGCCTAATATGAAATAATACTAACAAATTATTATTACCCTCTTTATAGCAACCTGGATAAGAAACATTTTTCTTTTATGATGCCTTACATGTGTGATTCCCAGTTTGAAACCTCCTGAAGAAAGACCTGTATTTTAGGTTATAGGATATCTAACTTTTGTCTTTAATTAATTTTTAAACCTTTGTGTTTTCATAATAAATACATAAAATGTAATCAGGAGACCATTAAATTCGCAAGTTTTTTATATAAAAATATTTCACTATCTTATCATATATACAGGGTAGCCCGTAAGTCCCTACCCATCCATATATCTTATGTATCCAGTGTATCTGTGTGCTGACCCTCATTCTCGCTGCATAATATTATGCAATGCCATGTTCTGTAAGACATTTTCCTCAACATAGCAGGGGTTATTATTCCAAATGCCACGGTAGCAGCTGCCTTCAACTCATCATTAGTATTATAACATTGTTTAGACACAATATATGGATGGGTAGGGACTTACGGGCCACCCTGTACATTACATTAAAAAAATACCAACAACCATGGACTCTTTAAATACAGAAACAGGTGAACTGTAAATAAATCTGAACATTAACATTGTAATAGTAATTTTGTCACATATTGTTTCCTATGTGTATGTATTTTAAAACACTTCTAGAATGTTTCTGGAAACTTCTTTTTTTTAATAAGCTTCTTTATTATGATCTGTTTATCTTGATTGTAAATTTTTTACATACACACACATATATATATAAACATGAATTAGGGTTAAGTATTTGGCAAGAGAAATTGGTGTACTTTTTATGAAATTACAAACCAAATAGTGTTCTAAAAAAATTTAAATGGTTTCAAATAAATTTATCAGTGATAATTAGAGTTATATGAATTTATTTGGAATAAACATTATATTATTTGTTTGAATATTACAAAATATTTCATCCATGTAAATTTCTGTGCCTAACTAAAGAGATTCTAATTCAAACAAAGACATGTATGCTCGAATAGTTGGATGAATTTTGACATGAAATAAACCTTAGTTTCCTGATGTTATAATTAGATGCTTATAAGAAAGGGATGCAGCTGTAAAGTATATTAGATACTGTACATTAGAATTCAAGTAGCAAAGGGTGTGTGTGTATCTGTACATCAATCCCTTGATAAAGGTGTACAACTGAAACATTGGGAAATCAAGCTTCAGTTCTTCTGAAGTTAAAGGTCATTTGCCTACTCAGGTGTGTGAAAAGTATTTCAGTTCATATCACTTCTGCAATACACTGGAGAAAGATGCATGTTTATATCAACGAAAAATGTTTTAGGCCATTTTTAAATTACATCATTGGTCGCAATGCATATTTGTGATAACTCTTTCTAATTATCACATGTGGGCCATCAATGGTCAGTGATGTGTATAGTCATGCAGGTATAGGACCAATATGTACATTATTACCATTAGTAAAATTGAACAGGTACAGTACTTACAACTATAATTACTGTAGGGCTGTATTCTTCTGATTTCTAAGTTTAAAGTTGTATTAATCTTTTAAAAAAGTAGCACTACGTTGAAACCAAGGGTATAATATTTTATTTTTAAGGATGTGTGGTAAATAGATTTTTGGGTAGAGTGGTATAAGTACATATTTGAGCAAAAACTGTTGAACAGTTTGTTACTGAAAGTAAAAGAACAGACAGTTATATTAAGCTTGAGCTTCAGATCAGTTGGGTACAAGTAAGGAACTGTTGTTTTCTAGATAGTAAAAGTTTATCTTCATTATTCAAATAATTATATTTGTTCACACACAACTGCAATATGTTTTTATTTTTGAAAGTGTTAATAATTTCATGACTTTCATAGCCCACGTCAAATGATTAACTTTTGTTTAGAGATACTATATATTCCTTGCAATAGTAGGCTATTTAACTCAATGCCTACATCATTACTGAAATTTTTTCTACTAACTCAAATTTTAACTACAACTGAGTACGAGCATTAATAGTTGTAGTTGCACTGTATTAGTCATAGCAGTAATCAGTTATTCACAAGTTTATTTAACTTAAAGCTTACACCTCTCCTGATTGATTGTATCATGTTATTGTTACTATTAGTTTTCAGTGCATTTACGTTTTAGGTATCGCCTTAACATTTAAGGTAAGTATGTGTTATTCTTGTAATTACAAGCCCAAAAATTCTGCGTTAAGCATACGTGTTTTCAAATCTCATAACTTTGTTTTCAAGTTCAAATGAAGTTTTAACAGATTTATATATTAAATACTTTGTCACTGCATTTATGAAAATCATGTGCAGTTTTGAAATGTATAATCAGTTTAAATGGAATACTAAATATGGAAAACGAAGAACAAGAAAAATAGGTGTATGTTATTAGTAAGTTTTCCCCAATGAAGTAATGCTGCCGTCAACACTGGGATAATGAAAATAATATCACTGTTAATCAGTGAAAGGGTAGTATAGTTTATATTGCATTTTTGGAAACAAAAAATCATAATAATATTATTGTTAATTTACTTTTTTATGCAAGATAAAGCATTCAGTGCAAAGTTTTCTAAATGTGTTTTGTGTTGCTATCATGAGAAGAAAAAGAAACAGTGGATTTCCTTTCCCAATATACACAAAGGTGGAGAGTCATGTACAATGCTACCAGAAGGATGTTCTTTGTATTGACAGACACTCAATCAGTATTGACATGAGTATCAGACATATGAAAGAGCATAAATTTTAAACAACTTCTGTTAATCTGGCAGTAGTTTTGAGTAAGGAAAACATGAAAGTTTATATACTAAATTATTATATAATTAGAATTAAACCCTTCATTTTTTTTTGCCAAGTTACAAGTAATGTATTGTAGAACCCGCAGACCATATAAAAACCCTATTTGTTTTGAACACTTTTTTTTCTGTAAATTTTTTAATGTAATTATACAACTTTTTATTATTATTAGTTAGGCCTAAACACGTCATTCATAAAAGCATTGCAAATGCTTTTGTTGTTTTTTTTAAATTGGATGTTCATTTATCCTGGGTTAAAGCTCAGCAAATTAAAACACAAAAGTTTCTTAAAGAAACTTAAGATTAAGGTTACTTTTTGAAAGGTAAATTATTTTTAAAACATACATCCTAATGTCTGCAATGAAAATGCAGTGCTTTTTTAAAATTATCTTTGGCATTGTTACAGCGCAATACTAAGAGTATAATCATACAGAAACATTAATAAAGATAAATACGACAATATTAATTATTCACTAAATTGTTCATTTAGTATCAAAGATAGATAGTGAATGCTCTTCATTAACTGAAGGTCTTATATATGGCCACAATTTAACTTCATAAAATATCACTCGTCCTCTTCTATCTTCCTTCATAACATTCAAGGCTAACTATTATCTCTAATTTTAAACTTTTCTCATCATATATATTGGGTCATACAAATTTGAATGGTACTTTTGTTGATGATATCATGATGACCATTTTATAGTGATTGGGATTTGAATCCTACAGTGGTACTCTTCTCACATGATGCTTCACAGTGTTCAACTTTTAAGCTTATTACTGTCCTGTTAACGAGGGTATCTCAACCATATTGTTAACACCATCTCTGTTTACTTCATAGTCGTTCCTCTTGATTACCAAATACTACATTTTTATCCAATTCCTTTACTGATATATATATATATATATGTGTGTGTGTGTGTGTGTGTGCCCTGCATGCCTTTAAAGCTAATGTGTGCTTTGTTCTGCTGTTGTCTTCTTCCTTTTTGTCCCTGTGGGAGTCTGGTCTCCAATCCCATGCATGATATGCAACAAGTCTGCTACTGCAACCTAGGACAGAATTCAGAAGTTTGATAGTGATAAAACTTGAGCATGTTCAGTTAGCTTTCAAGTACAAGTCTTACAGTGAGGCAAGAAATGAACACGAAATTTATGTAGAAGGTTTGTTTGTTGTTTAATTTTGTGCAAAGCTATACGAGGGCTATCTGCACTAGCAGTCCCTAATTTAGCAGTGTAAGACTAGAGAGAAGGCAGCTGGTCATCACCATCCACTGTCAACTTTTGGGCTACTCTTTTTACCAATGAATAGTGGGATTGGCTGTAACATTATAATACCCCCACAGCTGAAAGGGCAAGCACCTTTGGTGTAACAGGGATTCAAACCTCCAACCCTCGGATTACGAGTTGAGTGCCTTAACCACCTGGCCATGCCAGACCAACATGTGGGAGGTGTAGGAGGGATTCTCATCAAGCATCTGCATAAAGTTATCTTACAGTTGGAAGCATAGTAAGACTACAACCTGGTTGCCAAGTACTAAAGTAGTGAACACTGTAGAGCATGTTGACAAACTGTTAGTATTAAGGGACATTTTATAGTGAGTATAAAAGAAACAGATGTTGGAAATCTGAAGACTTGCATAACAAATATAGAGAATTCCTTCAGAGATTTAGGGATGAAAAAAGACATGTACACTTTCAAGTGTGTTCCCTGAAACTTAATGAGTATCATGGATATGTTCAGAGTTACAGACAGGGCCATATTTAAGTCTAAATGCCTAGTCAGCTAAAAAAAAGTGGGGCCTAGCAGGCTGTATTCATACTAATATATATATATATAAGGAACCCGGCCTAACAAAGGGCCTGGTAAGCATCACCTGACCATTTAATCCACCCTTGGTTACAGATGGTCTGATTGAACCTGCAGCTGTCTTTGTTAACCTGAAGATGACCTAAGAAGGTGGAAACATTGTTCTGTACTTCAATTAAAGTTTTAATACACATACCAGACCTCTGGAGAATAAAAACATAAAGACTACAAACTGTACAAAGATACATTTAGTAATACTGCCAAGGTTTTATCACAATACTTACAGCCATTTTTGCTGTAAGCACAGAACAAAAATAATAAAGAACAGCAAATGGGCAATGCCAATTATGAATCATTAACATTGTTTGTGATAGATGCATGGATAACACCATTAGAAATGGAAAATAACTGTAGGTGACTTAATTTATGTTTAAACTTACCCAAGGGTTTAGATAACCTGCTAAAGTTGTGGGTTTTCTAGAAATGTGTATCTGCATTATTAGGCCTAATGTTGCCACTTTAAGCCAGCTGTGTACCCAGTAGTAATAAGTTTGGAAATGTAAGAATATGAAATCCTAATTAATCTTGATAAAGAAACTGTGAAATAATTATTCCAGATAAAAAGACAAATAAATAAAATGTTTTCTCCACATCAAATTACATACTTTGTGAATTACTTATGGTACCCTAAGATTAATAGTACTAAAACACATAACAAAAAATGCATACTTATAATATTCCTTTGGTGGAAACTTGCATTTTCAAAATTTACCCATAATGTCATAAAAGCTAAACGCTAAGCCTATGTTCACAAGAATTCTGAGTTTCAGGCCTACTGGGTGGTATTAAAAAGAATATAAGCCTAAAATATTTGAATTTAGAATATGCTCAATTTGGATTAAAACATAATAATAATGAAATAAAATGATCCAAAATTTAACTTAGTTTAGAATATACTGAGACTGAATAGATACCTTGTTTTCTTTTTTTTTCTTTGAAGTTCTGTTTGAGAGATGTGTATTGGCTGAGTTCTCTTATAGCTAATCACCAAATATGTTTACAACTTGTTCATAGTACATCCTTTGCAGTTTGATCTACGTAGAAAATAAAATAACATTTTCGTGTAAGATATCAGCTGTAGTCCAGTTGTTTTGTATCTTATCTTGCAAGGAATTATTTAACCCTAATTAACTGATGATGTTCTACGTTAACTATTAACTTGCATGAGTATTTGTGAATATGTTCATGGAACGTCTCTTATTTCTGGCATAAATGAAAAATTAATAATCACTTGAATCACATATGTGGTACTACAAACTCTACTAAATGTATTTTTAATCTGTATTGTTTGTATTATTTAGTTCACTATTTCCTGTGACTTGAAATATTTAATTTCTATGGTAATTAGTTAATTTGCCCATAAAAAAGATTACAAACTATTTCAGTGACTAATATCATTCTAAATGTGATACTGGCATTATTTGGAAGATATACTGAACAGTTTTATAAAAGATAAGTGATCAAAGCACAGGTTATTTTGTCAGTGTAAAAAGTATTGATACTATATTCTTAGGCCTATCCTACAGGTACAGGGTGGCTTGTAAGTCCCTACCCATCCATATGTTGTGTCTAAACAATGTTATGATGCTAATGATGAGTTGAAGGCAGCTGTTATTGCAGCATTTGGGACAATAACCCCTGCTATGTTGAGGAAAATGTCTCGCAGAATATGGAGTCACATAATATTATGCAGCAAGAATGAGTGACAGCACACAGATACACTGGATACGTAAGATATATGGATGGGTAGGGACTTACGGGTCACCCTGTATGTACTCTTTAAGTCATTATATGATTAGAACCAACTCAGCACAAAAATATATTACGGGTTAAGGTAAGATAAATCAAATTTAATTCATATAAATGACGTTCATAATTCCACTTTCCTTCTCCTTTAAAGAAAAAAAACATATATTACGTGTCATTTAGGGAATGTATCCTTTACACTTTGTGCATGTTTCTTTGGTATAGTGTATGGCGCATGCTTGTTTAATAACGAAGCATGAACTATTGCTGATTTGATATTATTTCACTGGCATTTTTCTTTTTTGTTATGAATAAATAATAAATTTTGGTTAGTCTTTAAAAGTATGACATCTAATATCTTTCCTTTTTGTCCCAAATTCTGTTACTTACAACATTATTCAAAGAGAAATTTGAAATTTTGTTTATGATGTTATGTTAGTATTTAGCAATTTTAAAGTTGTTTAAATAAAGATATATATCTTTGCAGATGCTGTAAGGAAACCATAAGACTACTCATATGATTTATGTGGAAAGGAAAGAATGCTATACACTATCCTGAATCAACTGTTTTAATGTACTGTTTCTCTTTTCACAACTACTAGTTTTGGCAACTCTTAAAATTGAGTAGTTAATATAAAACAGATATAACTGTTGAAACGGTTTTTTTTTGGTTTTTTTTAGTCTTAAAGTTCAGGGTTTAATATTAGCATGACTACAAATTTTTCTACAGCAGAATATTCACAACACTATTAAAAACGTTTATTGTGTATGAATTAACCCAGAAGCCATGATGTGTGCATGTACTAATACAACTGCACTATAGAAAAGATATATACATAACTTGTTATAAGACTTGTGGTGGTGACACTGAAGTACACAATCCTTGTCCTAGTGCATGAGTAGGATATCACATTGGTAAGTATTAAGACATTTACCAACAGGAAGTAAATTAACACATCTGAGTATGGAAGAACGAAAAATAATACCATGGTAAAAGATATCGACCTAACAGAAATTATTTAAAAACTGTGCAAATTTTCAGTGCACGTTACAAGATAATTTTCAGCCTCCTGGAGCAATTAAAAAACAACCTGGAGAAAATTTGGTCAGTTATCAATGTGAGAGTGATATAAATGAAACTCCAAACGAGTCATTAGATTTCATTTCAAACATGGACCCAGATGTTACCTGGTTTTGTGGAATCTCTTTTCTATGCAGACACCAACAAGAATTCTGAAACTGGAAGCATAATATAGAGCAATTGCCACATAATATTCAAATCTGTTAAGAACACAAATGATTGTATATCAGTGAAATCACATGTGATCCAACAAGATTAAATGAAGTTATCCAAGATTCTTTGTGTCTTCTAAAAACTGTAAAAATGAGCATTTTCTCTGAAAGCTCAGAATCACAAAAAGAAAAATCACTTATTTGTTCTTGAACATATACCTGAAAACAAAAGATTGAACCACCAACATGTGTATCTAACTTTCAAACAGCAACTGTTCCTACTTGTTTGGAAGATTATAATTTAAATATGGTAGATCTTTTCAAGCTACCGTCTACAGCTTTGGAAGACGCTCACAAAATAAAATTACATTTCGAAGGTTCGAAGGAGAAGACTTCAGTTTTCCTGCCACAGAAAAAGCGGAGATTTAAACAGAAACACAAAAGTCGATATTCAAAAATGGTTTCTAACTAATCATCAAAGGTTTTGAAATGGTGAAACTGTAAACAAGTATATTTATATCATAATGTTTACAAAACTCAAGTGAAACTTTAGTGTCAATATAGAAAATGGTTTATTTATTGTATTGTTGGAAAAGGTATTCTCATGAATGCAGTTTAAGAAACTGAATGAAAATGATCTATGACATTCAACTTTTTAAGAGATTACTAGTTTTATTCTTCTGGAAATTTTTTTATATGTTGATCAACACCATACATACAGTTTTTACTTGCATGGTAAATGGGAAAAAAAAATTATGAATGTGGTACTAAGATTTCCAAGGTAAAATAACTTTCCATACCGAAAAAAAAAAAAAACATGCCTGTTATTGCATTTTGTATTATCTATTGCTACAACCAAACATATAAAAAAATATGGCTCAAAAGGATTTTATATCAAATTACACAATAAATTAGTATCAGGGATGATACAACTAGATTTTGATGTTTCCTTAGTTATATTGTAATTGTAAATAATTATCAAATACATGCACACAAAAAAACAAACTTTGATCACTTGAGTTTTCATAATTTTTTCTTTATATTGTTTATAGTTTTAAAATTTAAAATCCTAATGAAAGAGATGATTATATCTTTGCATTCATGGGAGGAAGAGTGAACATTTTACTTTATGAAAAAGTAATATTACACCAATAAAACAATCCAATATCACGTAAATAGAAAACCTTAAATGTTATGTACATTTATTATACTTTGTTTGTACTACTCAAAGATAACTTTAAAGAAAATTTTTACAGTATCATTAATTAGGCATTTCACACTATAGTTACCATATTTTGTTTTCCATTAACAATTTCTTCCAAGTGATCTACCAGTTAGTTATTATGTTTCACATTACATAACAGTATGTCAAAATGTTTGAAGCAAGCTACATCATAAGTATTTGTTGAATTTTACTGCCTTATCATAGTAGTAATGTGAATCCGACAAAATATAGTTTGCTGGTTTTATCGCTGTAATGCATGCTTTTAAAGGGTATGGAGTGTGTACTAAAATTCATGCTGAATACACAATGCCATAAAAATCTTACAAAATAGAAAACCCCCATATAAAAATGCTGGTCCTCTGGTGGGATGGCAGTAAGTCTGTAGAATTGCTATGCTAAAATCTGAGAGTCCATTTCCTGTGGTGGACAAGGAGATAGCCCAGTGTGGCCTTGCTCTGAAACAAAATAAGAATGCTGATTAGGGATACACATAATTCTATCAGTAGTGTTTTGGAGCTTTTATATATATATATATATATATACACACTTTCAAGTATTGCCATTGGATGCGAAAGAAGACCATTGTGTGTACAGTTACAGAAGAGGAACGTAAAATATTTATGAAGTGGAAAATGCAGTGTCACAATAAATAATACAACCACAGACGTGAGGAACAAAATATCCTAAATGCTTTCTTACACTGAATAAATTAATGACATTAATTATATATACTTTGTGACAAAGGGTTAAAACAAGCTTAACATAAGTTGGCATAGAGAAATTTCAAGTCTGCAGACTAGCTAAAATTTTAAGTCAGTTGAAAAAGTTTAATATCCCATGGTTTGGCTATGTACATGTGGGTAGAAGAGGTGAAGAGAATTTCTAGAAGAATCCCCTTGTATTAATGGATATTTACCATTAAATGGTTTGATTGGCTCTAAAAGAGGGATTTTTTTTTATAATTCTGATCATGTTTTATTTATTAGCTATCTGTTCTTAAGTTATTGCCCATACCCTCAGCAGCCACACAGTAAGTTATTTTAACAAAGGCACATTGTCTTGAATAAATACTGTATTCATTTGTTATTCTGTGTTTTCTTCACACCTAAATGAAGACAACAAAGAAAAAAGTAGTAACAGTTGAGGAAAAGAGGCAACTCAAAATATTAGAGGAAATAATATATTTTCTTTTCTTCATTTCATGCTAAGCTTTACACTGTGTTCTGTCCACCATGGCGAGTTAAACCCAGATTTTAGCATTGTAAGCCCATAAATGTATTGCTGACTGTCTAGAGAGAGAAAATAATACATAGAGCTAGAATAAAACAAAATGAAACTATGTATCATAATACAGAATTTCAATTTGTAGTTTAAAAAATAATAATAAAATTGTAGCATCTGCTCTGTATTGATAATAACTTATAATACAATTACAAATGGAAAAACCACACAAAACAGTTTAATCATATTTTATTCAAAAGTATAAAATACGTTAAATACAATATATATATACGTGTGTGTATGTGCACGTTATTTACAGTATGTTGATCCTGCAGAAGAAATGGGCATATTCAAGTGTATGGATTGGAAACTCATCAGCTTTCATCTCCTGGGAATCAAACATTGGTTTCTGTTACTCCTCCTGTCTGTTGTAGGTGCATCACAAACCACCTGTTGGTAAGGCAGACAATGAAAATGTGCATCATTAGTTGTTATCTATGATATTGATACATGTCAGCTGAGTGCTCATGATACGTTCAGCTGAAATCTTGAGGGTGTATGGGACAATTCATAGTATACTTTCTTGAACATAATATACTATGGCAGTTCATAAGTCTTATGGCTCTATTAACACATCAAGTTCTATAAATGTTTAGGGTGTTTGGCTGTAGGGAGGTCAAGAGTTCATTGGATTGAAAGAACCACATAGTTGCAGATAGAAATTAAGCACAGATGCAGGCATGCACCTTGCTCAATGGATGCTGACCTGTGGGTGTACAATCCAGCAGGCTTTATAGGTCCAGCACCACAAACTGCTCTGCTCAAAACAATCCCTCCTGCTCTGGCTAGCTGTATCCAAGGAACATAATGCCTCCCATCAGTTCTGTTACCATAGCAGAACCTGGGTCTGCTGGAGAAGTGAAGATTGAACAATGATTCCCTGAAACTACCCCTAATCCAGTGGTCAAACATAAGCTTGATTCCTGATACAAGTTCAACATGATGCAAATAAAGTGGTAAAATCATGTATAACTTTCCAAATAAGTCCAGAATTATATTTGTATTAGCAACATAAAAAGTATGTCGTAAAAATATAAATGGATGTAGTTTTCACAAAATCCACGTATAATGGCAACCTTATTCAGAAACATTATCAAAACAAAGTATTCAGTTTGAAAAGTTAGAAAATTATATCACCATAAAAATCAAACTTTTAAATAGAAATTGCTCAAAAGGATGGACATGCTATGTTTTCTAATGAACAAGAAATTATGATTCAACTTGATAAAGAGTGAGCCATATAACATACAAATATTCCAGTTTCCTCAATTGAAAGTTATTTTGCTACCAATATAAACGATAGTAATGAATCCATCACGTTTAGTATGACATGGTGTAGATACTATATTAACTTCATATTTTTCTCCCAGTCACACTCCAAAATATCTTAATCTAGGACCATAAGCATTACAAAAACAAGGAACACGCAATGCTTATATTTAAAATTGATTTAAGCTAACCACTGCAATATTTACCAAATATCTCAATATTCCAAATGAAAGGTGTTCTCTTATGTATGTCACATTAATGTGCATATATATAAGTATACTGAAACTGATTCCAATATAAAATGGAAAATGCCTTAGAATGCACATATGCTTGTAATAGGTAATGTCATGGTTTAACAGATATCATGGTTCTCATGGCAACGAATACGTTAGATCACTCAAATACAATGTCGCGAAAATGAATGAAATCGCGAATGCAAATAACAAGAAATTGCTGATTTCTGCCAGTACATTTATCAGTGTCACATTTGATAAAGTAGACTACAGAAAATGAAAGGCATGTACACACATCTCTGTACCCCACTGGTACAGCGGTAAGTCTACGGACTTATAACGCTAAAATCAGAGGTTCGGTGGACTCGGCAGATAGCCCCATGTGGCTTCGCTATAAGAAAACAAACAAACACACATCTCAATGTTGTAAAATGACGAGAAATAACAATAAAATTACTTTAGCCATCATAATGTAACAATCAACCTGAATAATTAGGTTTATCCCAGTAGTAATACTGTGTAAGAAGTCACGAAAACACCTCTATTCGTTAAAACTGCCCTTTGCTTTTAGTTTACCTTGTATGCAAACAAACGGGGCCTGGCATGGCTAAGCGCGTAAGGCGTACGACTCATAATTCGCGGGTTCGCGCCAAACATGCTCGCCCTCCCAGCCGTCGGGGCGTTATAATGTTACAGTCAATCCCACTATTCGTTGGTAAAAGAGTAGCCCAAGAGTTGGCGGTGGGTGGTGATGACTAGACTAGCTGCCTTCCTCTAGTCTTACACTGCTAAATTAGAGACGGCTAGCACAGATAGCCCTCGAGTAGCTTTGTGAGAAGTTCCAAAACAAACAAGCAAACAAACCTCTTAAAGTAGTTTCCCTAAATTAAAAAAAATTACCACGTTTTATACATTTATTTATTCTTTTTTGGATTTTCAGCAGTTTCAAGTGTTTTACAACCCGGTAAACAATCTTTGGATTATTTATAATAAACAGCAGCAAATAACTTGATGAATAGGCCTTTACTACGTATTCAGTTTAGCTCTCAAATTCTACTGGACAAGAAACGGGCCAAAAATGTCGATTTTGCAGTTATAAAGTGTAATGAACTGAGACAGTAGAATGTGTGAAGAAATCAACAGCCATGAATGACAAATGTTTCTCATAATTATTTAATTTACTTAATACATTGCATGTTTTGTTCGAATTTCGCGCAAAGCTACTCAAGGGCTACATGCGCTTGCCGTCCCTAATTTAGCAGTGTAAGACTAGATGGAAGGCAGCTAGTCATCACCACCTACCCCCAACTCTTGGGCTACTCTTTTACCAACGAAAAGTGGGATTGACTGTCACAATATAACGCTCCCACGGCTGAAAGGCGAGCATGTTTGGTGCGACCGGGATTCGAACCCGCGACCCTCCAATTACGAGTCGAACGCCTTAACCCACCTAGCCATGCTGGGCCTAAATACATTGTAATTAAGCATTATCTTCGATGTCATCCTAACTGCACTGTGGGTAGAGGGGCGTTTTGCACTTTGTTGCTGATGCGTTTTGTTTGTTTTCATCAGTGTACGTGTTTTAAATATATATAAAGTTACATACAGAGAAACTTTCTGTATTGTATAAACAATATACAATTACATAAACTATATGTACGATACTGTTAAAGAATAGCAAGATAAACCGAATGTAGTTCTGTTACGTATATCTAGGTGAACCTGTTGACCTATTGTATATTGTGTACTTTAGCCACCAAATAACTCTATTATCGTGACAGCTACAAAGTTCGATCACTTGTCAAAGTACAAGACACTTGATGAAACGATTTATTGCTATTGATTTGTGATTAAACAAATTACCAATATTTAAACAGATTAGATTTACAAATTAACACAGCCAATTTAATATAATGGTCTAATTTACTGTACGCCAATCCATAAAACAAAATATTTTACAGACTGCAACTGATTCATCAGTCGGGAAATTTTTATTCAGTGAACAAGGTTAGTAGACACAAATGATTCATTGACCACGTGTGTATGTGTATGTTTCTTATAGCAAAGCCACATCGGGATATTTGCTGAGTCACGCTGATGGGATCATTGACCACGATATGTGGTATTATGTGTGTATGTACGGATAGATGACGTCTTGTTGTTAAACGCTATATTGTAGGGCGTGGTTGAAAATTATTATAATAACGATAATAAAAATGTCCTCGGGCAAATCAGCAGTTAGTTTACGGACTTACAATTCTAAAATCCGAGGTTCAATATCACGCAGTGAACAGTGTTTGTTTGTTTTAATTTCGCGCAAAGCTTCATGAGGGCTATCTGTCTAGCCGTCCCTAATTTTGCGGTGTAAGTCTAAAGGGAAGGCCACCCACCACCAACTCTTGAGCTATTTTTTTACCAGCTAATAGTGGGATTGAACGTTACTTTATAACGCCCCGATAGCTGAAAGAGCGAGCATGTTTGGTGGGAGGGGGATTCGAACCCGCGACCCTCAGATTAGAAGCCAAGTCCCTTAACCACCTGGCCACATGAACAGAGAGTGATAATAATTCATTGTGTGTAGCTTCGAATTACGAAAACATCGACCATACAGTGGAAACTTGTGAATTTATTCAATGGATGTTTTAGGATAAACAAGTCTTGTGGTTCACAGGGTCAGACAGAATATCTGAGTTAAATTTAGCTTGCAGATGTAAGAATAAGAACTGAAATAATTTTAGTCTGTGCACGAAAGCAGTACAAAATGAGTTTTTTTTTCAAGAAAAACAGGTGAGCGTTCTATAAAGCTAACGAAAATTTTGAAACACATCAAAGGTGAATGTTATAGCATGTTTCATAATAAAGTAGAAATAATAGCAAACAGAAACAGTGAGATATTCTGTGTAAAATTTCTATGATGTGTTAAATACAACAGGCTTTAAACGCCTTATTAAGATATAACATAAAAAGTAACAAAAATATCCTCATCGAAACGCCCCTTATACGCCCGCCGTAATAAGGACACCTGTTTCACATAGAATAAAAAGATCAAATATCAATAAGTGTGATAGACCACATAAAAAAAAAAAGAGTAAAAAAACAAACTAAACGAGATTCTTAAATATTCATAGAAGACACAAAGGGAAATATTTAACAAGCGACGGTGGTATAGTGGTTAGCATAGCTGCCTTCCAAGCAGTTGACCCGGGTTCGATTCCCGGCCGTCGCAAATTCTTTGTTTGTCACTTTCATTTTTCTTTCACCACGCAAAGCATGTTAAAATTTATCACGAAATATAAAAAAGAAAATTTTGTTCTTTTCTGAAACCGTGAGATTACACAAACAATTTTCTATTGGTTTATATGAAAGAGTACTTCAGTGTATTCAGTTGTATGGTCTCCATTAAACTGTACCTCGTCAACCAAGTTTTCTTTGTCGTGTTCCATTAGTCGAGACTCATTTCGTGGAATAGCAGTAAGTATACGTATTCCAATGCTAAAATCTGATGTTCAATATCTTGGTGGATAGAGTAAACACCCTAACTTGGCTTTATTCTATGTAAGAACATAAATCAAATTTTGTTTTTTTACTGCTGAGCACAAGTTATGTTTATTTATAAAACTACGTATGAATATTACGTAATATATATACTCAATCGTCCTTCTTGTTACTGCTACGTTCATGACCCTAACTTCATAGATATATTTATGCTTGTTCATCGTGTTTTACTCAAACACTGACTATACTGATGTCTGCCACCACGAAAACGATTTCTTTTTTTTTTGTTCTGAATTTCGTGCAAAGCTACAAGAGGGCTATCTGCGCTAGCCGTCCCTAATTTAGCAGTATAAGACCAGAGGGAAGGCAGCTAGTCATCACCACCCACCGCCAACTGTTGGTAAAAGAGTAACCCAAGAGTTGGCGGTGGGTGGTGATGACTAGCTGCCTTCCCTCTAGTCTTACACTGCTAAATTAGGGACGGATAGCGCAGATGGCGCTCTTGTAGCTTTGCGCGAAATTCAAAACAAACCGTAAGAGCTGAGTAAATCTAACAATTTGAAGAAAACCACTATCGTCAGTCATCAATCTTTACGTTTATTTACTTATCTATGGGTAAGAAAAGGAAACAAAGTGCCAATACCTACTGGCATTATAAACATTAATTAATATATTCTCATCCGTGATGACGAGAAAGCCCACTTGTAGAGAAAAATATATATGTAAAAACGGCTGGTATGGGCTGAGAAAATTCTATGTAAAGGAGCGAACACCTTTTCGACCTACTATTATCTGTCTTTGTATTAAAACACCACCACCAACAACAATAGCTTTGAAAACAAAGTCCTCTCTGTTTGTTTGTTGTTCGCTCCTCTACATAGAATTTTCTCAGCCCATACCAGCCGTTTTTACATATATAATATATTCTCAAGTATAATGTTACTTACCTATTATAAAATATTTTTTATATTAATATCTTCTCTATATTAGTATAATACCTTCTTACTACCATCTCCTCTTCAAGCAACATGATACATCACCTTAATGTCATAATATCCTCAAAAAACCTCCTACAACTGGGATTTCCTAATATAATTTAATACCTTAAGAATTTACCGTACACAGTCGTTTGCTTATTATATAAAAATGTGCAATATTTCTGGCGGTATTAGCATTTGGCATAATAAATATATTCATCCACTATATAATTTGTAAGTTTAACGAAGTGATGATTTGTAAGAGTATCCAAATCATAATATGTATGTGTATCCTAATTATAATATGTACGTGTATCCAAATCACAATCTGTATCGAAATCGAAACAGTCTTACACTGCTAAATTAGGGACGGTTAGCACAGATAGCCCTCGAGTTGCTTTGTGCGAAATTCCAAAAACAACAACAACCGCTGTACCAGCAGGGGACATCATTTCACGAGGTCCTCAACCGGTAGTAACATTTGTTATTATTAACTTTGTTTTACGCAAGCTGGAGTTTATTACGATACAATTTATAAAAATAAATAAAATACCGATCTGTATCTCGAGACTTTTCTTTTAATTCTTGTAGTTCAATAAACTGGTGCATTAACGTGCAAAGTACTTGTTATTTTTTGTTATTTTCATCACAAATTGAAACAATCAACAATGAAGAATACAGAAAATGTCTCTCTAAATCAAAACAGATGTACTGTTTTTTGAATCGGTTATCGCGCAATGCGGTGTCAATTTACTATTATAAATGAAATTGCATAATAGTAAACGAAGTTCTGATTGGCCAAGCTAACATTCTTATAAATAAGAATCTTTGATATTCTGTCTGGCAAAACCAGATGATCAGGGAATTCGACTCGTGATGTGCGGATTCGAATCCCAGTTTTATTAAACACGCTCGCCTTTCTGCTGTGGGAGCGTTATAATGTTACGATCAATCCCACTGTTCGTCAGTAAAAGACTGGCCCAAGATTTGGCGGTCGGTGGTGATGACTAGTTGCCTTCCTTCTTGTATTTCACTGCTAAATTAGGGACGGCTGGCGCAGATAACACTAATGTACCTTTGAGCTAAACTCCACACAAACGAAACCAAATCAGTTTCATTTAAAACACATCATCTTCACGGAACAAATAAAAACAAAAAAAAACTTGGACCATTAGGTAACTGACAACGGTGCCGTTTGAACTACTCAAAGCTATTTTTTGTCTGTTATAAAGCCACACTTTTCAGCTTTCCATGGAATGATTGCTGGAGCAATCACCTTTCAAAATATTGACACCAATTCCTCCATAAGATTCTACCACACTGACATGGAATTCCTAGTTTTCGATCTACAGCACTGTCATATCTCTGGGGGTTTTCCCAGTTGATAGAATGTTGAATTTCAAACCAAGAGTCCGTGATTCCGTTATTACAAAACCGCGCTAAATACACACTTCGGGGCTACGCGTTATAAAAGTGACACCCAAATTCCACGTATCAAAATTATAAACAGGTAGCGCAAATATTTTTTGCGTTTATGTGTGTAGTTTTGAGCAAATATTCCCTCTAAAAAAAAAGACTTTGGCATTGTTATTTTTTAATTCTGTTAGTCTTAGATGATTACTGTGTTTTTGTTCTTCCAAGCTGTTATCCAATGTCAATATTCATATTTCAAATACTTCACAACTGTCAATTTCTTAATTAATGTCTTTATCATAAACACGTATCTTCTCTTTTAGAAAAACAAGAACAAAAAACTAAAAACAAAATCAGATAAAAACGACCACGTTGTTATTGCTCTAATCACATAATAAATTTAGGACGAACTGTTTTGGTTTGGTTTTGCCCCCTGCTGGTACAGCGGTATTTCTTCGGATTTACAACGCAAAATCAGGGGTTCGATTCCCCTCGGTGGGTTCAGCAGATACCCCGACGTGGCTTTGCTATAAGAAAACACATACATAAATTGGTTTGGTTTAAACTTCGCGCAAAGCTGCACGAGGGCTATCTGCACTAGCCGTCCCTAACTTAGCAGTGTAAGACTAGAGGAAAGGCAGCTAATCATCAACAACCACCTCCAACTCCTGGGATACTCTTTAATCAACGAAAAGTGGGATTGACCGTCACATTATAACGCCCCCAAGACTGAAATTTGGTGCGACGAGGATTCGAACCTGCGACCCTTGGATTACGAGTCGAGACGAACAGTTAATCAACATTACTCAGCTTGAAACTAGAATCCTTGATACAATATGAAGAATTTTTTATCACAAGTAATCTATGCAGATTATTTTAAAAGTAAATGATTATGTGTTTGTTTTTTAAGCATACACTTACAAAATGGGCTATCTGTGCTCTGCCCAAAGTGGGAATCAAAACCTGAATTATAGTGTACTCGTAACCTGAGGATCGCGGGTTCGAATCCCCATCACACTAAACATGCTCGCCCTTTCAGCCGTGGGAGCGTTATATGTGTCAGTCAATCCCACTTTTCGTTAGTAAAAGAGTAACCCATGAGTTGGCAGTGGGTGTTTAGGAATAGCTGTCTTCCCTCTAGTCTGCCACCACTAAATTAAATTGAGGGCAGATAACCCTCGTGTAGCTTTGCGAGAAATTCAGAAAATAAAAAACAAATCATTCTTTCCAGATAATGGCCGGCTACTAAAATATTATGTCAACTAATTCTAGTACAGTGTGTCGTTCTCTTTGAAGACATACAGTAATACAACTAATAAACTAGAAAATTGAAAAACTATGTTGTGTTGTTAATAGCAACGTGTAAAATAATATAATAATCGTTTTCGTTTTGCGAATACGGTTTAAAACTTCAACGACTATAGAACTTATTATAGCTATAGAACATATTAAGAAACACTGCCCAATAACAGTCTCTAAACGGCACTTAAATCATACTTTAACAATGTATGTAGTGCATACAAAAAAAAAAAAAATTTCATAAATAGCGTAGTAGAAACTTGCACTCTATTTTCCATTTACCAAGGCAGTTATGATACAATTAAATACCAAAACTGCAACACGTAACGAACGGGTTTTAAGTGTTTTTATAGATATACATATATATATCGCCAGTTGGTCAGTGTCCTCCACCGATAAAACAACGAGTAATCTCCTTCCATATCCACACATGCTGAAAAGAAAAAAAAGCGCTCCCGCGCATTAACGTAGATTACCTCTTATGATATTGGATTAATCTACCTTACCTTGAAGGTCGCCAGCGTTCGTTTGCCCCTGCTCACTCATCTGTCAGTGCAAACGTGGCGTACGATCCGGGTTTTCTTTATCCCTTGTTTGTTATTGCTAGGTTTAGAGGCGTTCAACGACACCAGCGTAGAAAACTGTGGAAATAAACAACAGTGCAAGTTTTATTGTACTCTTAAGTGCTGGAAAGCCATGGAAGTAATATTTAGTAACGCCACCGACTGTCCAAACAACGAAGTAGCAACTACAGTCAAAGGTAAAGTTCGGTCGTTAAAGTTTGTCTTTGCAATTTTGCCTTAATTTCGAAAGTATTTCAATATACTTTAAAACTCATTTCTTTTGCTTTTGTTTAAAATTAATGTCGTATCAACCTTATTTCGATAACTTTTGAAAATAATATGAAAGATTTACCTACTACATTATTAGGTGACAATAAAGTTAAATATTTAAAGGTTTGTTGGGTGTTTTTTTTTTAAGATAGTGCTAAGTACTGCCAAAAGAAAAACTACTGTCCTTATTTGGAAGTAATGAGTACGTTATGTTAAAATTACTGTAGAATGTATAGCTTTAAAAAAAAACAGCATGATGCATTTTACATAGAAGTTAATACTATCAACTAGGACTATTCAAAACTCGTAGTGATGGGAAGACCTAACCTTCCCTATTACCATTATTATTAATTCAAAATAATTGTATATCAGTAATTAACTCAGTAAGTTACTGTTAGGGTTAGTAACAGCTTGTTAGTGCTAGTGTTAAAGTAGTTTTTATTCGAATAATAGTTCAGGAAACACAGCCACAATATCAAACGAAAAAATAATATAATTTTAACAACGAGTGAAAGAAGGAGTTGCAGTAAAATATTTTAAAATATATAATAACGAGGGTTACAAACCTGGAAACTAAATTGTGGTTTAGCCATATATCTCGGTTATTCAAGTTTCTCAGTTTTTAGTCTCGTATACAAGGGAATCGATACTAAATGATGTATTTTATTAGTTTTAAATTACTCAATATTTCTTTGTTCGCATAGAAATACTTTTCGTAAAAAGTATTGGTTAATATACATATTTTGTATAACTACATATATTTGTAAATTGACATTATATTTATTATGTTTTTAATCGAATAGCTATATTCAAAAATTAAAGATTATCACAGATTTGATTATTTATTTGAATGATTAAAATAAAGTCATAGCATATTTTATATGGTTGTCTCACCATATATGTATTAGATCAGTTTAAGTTACTTGTTTGCATAATTTATAAACTTAATAAGAGTTATTTTGCATCTATGTTTAAAATAGTTTTATTTCTAGCGGTGTTTTTTTTTTTTTTTTTCTCTTAAAATTAAGTGTTTTACCGATATCAAAACTCTACTGGATATACTCTTTCGACGGCGGCTTCTTTCATATTATATTTCGAAAATATTTCAATCCAACATTCAGTCGACGTAAATATACTAAATTTACTTATATTTTCTTTTTAACGTTTGAACAAACTTTAACATCTGTGCTACCATAAATTTGCTGTGACGTTACCTGGCGTAAAATGAATGAACTTGAACAAAGTAGCTGCGATAGTTAACACACTGACTGGTAAAACTTTCTATTTCGAATTCATTAACTCTCACTACAAACTTATTTCACTATCTCTTTGATTATCTTTCAGGTCATACTACTTTCGAAACATCCTTCAAACAACTCGCTTTTAATGAACCTGATGACTCTAAATTTGATTTAGATAATCCTAGGACTTGCTTGATATACCATCTCGTTAACGTCTAAATTAAAGAAAATAAATAAAATACTACAAATTTATTACACTGTCTCTTCCGGGATTGTAAAGTCCCTGATGAATCCTAATACAAAAAAATAAAAACCAAAGGAATTACTTCACCAAGTTCTACATTTACTAATCTTTTTGGTGTTCTTTTCTTCCGATGTTTATAGCGTGCAAATGGAATAGCGTTTTGTTCCTTATTTTCACTAACTGTCCTATTTTAGAGTAACTTTTTCTTGGATAGATGGTTAAAAGAAGCCACTAGCTTATTGATCCTCTGGAAGCAATATTGTCAGGAACTCCAGGTTCTTCCGCAGCTTAAGATTCCACTGACATGTTCTTGTCTGGAATCAGTTGGCCATTCTCTGACTGCTTTTCTTCCAAATACGATCGTGATGGATGACATTTAGCTTGGATCACATTTTATCTGAACATCCACTTAACTTTGTAGTGTCTCTTTTGCGATAAAAACTGTTCATCTACACCCTCAGTGGAATTCAGTTTTATTAACATTTCAAATATAGCTACCTGTTGATTAATCACAAGCCAATTTTAATCATTCCTGGCTTTACCCTTTATTTCTTCACATCTATGAGAGCTCGTCCAACCACCAATCCTTCGTGATATTCTGAAGTATCTGGTTTCCGCTACGTCCTAGTGACTAGATGAAGAATTTTTACTGTTGACATTTAATATGATTACATCACTTCTTGGTGGTAGAGTAACTACAATTCCCGTTTCCACCAGACACTAAACCTACAGTGCAGTAATTCACAAATAGTACACAAGGATTTCCTAGTCAAAGATAATGACCACTTTCACGTCTATATGAAATCTGTTCACAGATTTCTTGTTCTTCTTCTTTGTCAATTATCCATACATCATGAAATGCAAAGAAGCTTTCTACACTAGAGATAACTTCAAATTTCCCTTCTGCTGAAACTTTACTTCTACCTGCTGCTGCATCAGTCCCTCTTCCTTCTTCATTTCTGAAATGTTCGCCGGTGGCACAGTGATATGTTTGAGACTTACGCTGCTAGAAATCGGGTTTCAATACCTGTAGTGAGCAGAGTATAGATAACCAATTGTGTAGCTTTGTGCTTAACTACAAACATTAAGATTAATTTTAAAACCTTTTTGAAGGTAATTTCCTATATTTCATTAGCAAATTGGGATAAACAGAATAAACCAAACCTTCGCCTCATAAGTCCAACTAATTCCTGTTTTCTTGAAATATCAGCTGTGTTTTGTTACTTCTGTCTCGTTGGCTTGATAACAGCTGTTGCTTACTTAAGAGTAATGGCTGTAATGACCAATTATAAGTTACCTCCTTTTAGTGTCGTTTGAGAGCTCTTATTCCTTGTAGGCCTTTGCTTATAGCCAGATGGTTAGGACGCTAGACTCGTAACCTGAGAGTCGCGTGTTCGAATCCTCGTCACACCAAACATACTCGCCATTTCAACCGTGGGGGCTTTATAATGTGAGGGCCAATCCCACTGTTTGTTGGTTAAAGAGTAGCTCAAGAGTTGGCGGTGGGTGGTAATGGCTAGTTGCCTTTTCTCTAGTCTTACTCTGCTAAATTAAGGACGGCTAGCGGAGATAGCCCTCGTGTAGCTTTGCACGAAATTCAAAACAAACCAAATATTTGAACGTTTTTTTGTTTATCGTCACACGATGGGACAGCGATGAGTTCACATACTTACAATGCTAAAATTCGGGGTTTGGTTCCCTCTGACGGACACAAATAGCCCACTTTGGCTTTGCCAAAATTAAAAACAGAAAAAAGCTTTGTTCATGCACTTGCATTCTCAGCTCAGTAACGTGGAAGAATCTGAATACATCTACTGGCTATTAAGCAGCAAAAATGGGCGTGGGTTAGCGGCCATAGGTCAAAATGTCTAATTAAGACGTTAATCAAGTATTGATATTATTAGATTTCTTTTGCGTAACTTTTAGGTTTCAAATCATAATTAGAAAAAAAAATTCTGTATTTTTTTGTTCTATTTTACAAAATCTATCATTTTACTGAGGGTTATTGAAATCTGGTTGATGAAAGGAATCTAATAAATTAATCCCTGGTGGTAATAAACACTATAATTCTAACTCCACGTGATGAAGGAGAGTAACTGTTTAATCACAAGTTTTATGTTTAAGCATGTTCGTAGTTTACGTTTGTTTATGTTCTTATAACTGAATATAAGGCGTACAATGGATTATCTGTGCTCCGCCCATCACGGATATCGAAACCCGATTTTATAGCGTTGTAAGTGTGTGTTTTCTTATAGCAAAGCCACAGCGGGCTATCTGCTGAGTCCACCGAGGGGAATCGAACCCCTGATTTTAGCGCTGTAAGACCATAGACTTACCGCTGTACCAGCGAGAGACTAGCGTTGTAAGTCTGCAGACGTTTCACTGTACCATTGAGGAGCTTTTTTGTTTACGTAGACATTTCGAAGTTCTTGGAGAATTTTAAAAATGTCTGAGTCAGAGATTTCTGACCAAATGTTTTTATTAGATTTTCGGAAAGTTTTCAGTTTCTCACAGAAAAACACACACAAAAGAAATCATTATACCAAGGATGATCCGTTTGTAGTTTCCTTCTTATTTCGAAGTACATTACATCTGAATAGTTAATGAATATCTAAGAAAACACGGTATAAAATGTTGGGTCAAAAGTCGTGCAGTTCTTTTGCCTTTGTTCAGTTAAAACATCTTAATGAACAGCAGTAGCTTAACGGAAAAGTAACAGGACTTTAACAGCTATAAAAACCTCTATAAATGTTTACGAACTTTATAACTTATAGTAGGTATATCATATGTATAAAATAAAGAATTTCATAAAGAGGTCAATGCGTGTAACTTGTCATGTTCTAAAGCAGAAGATTGTTTACATCACTTCTGCTTTCAGTTTTCTTTTGTTTTTTTCTTTTAGCTTTAGTTTTTCTGTTGCCCCAAGATCGAATCTGATAGACCACAGGAACACAACGTATAATGGTGATACACGCCTTAACTAATCAATGAATTAACTGTTAATTAATTAAAAAAAGACTTGAATATGTGTTAATCTGTAAAACTGTAAACCAATACCAGTTACAAACTACATTTAGCTAGAGATTTTAAGTTCACTGGTTTGCACAAAGTCAATAAGATTTTATGATATGTAGTTGTACATATCGTGAACGTTAAAGACACTATACTGTATGTATGTCTAATATATAAATATCAACCAGTTGAGTTTTCGTGACACTCCATTCGTCTGAATCGCTTAGCAACAAAACTGTGACCTGATATCTGCTGTTTTACGAAACTAGTTTGAAATACATATTTTACTTCTTATCGTCTTACGTTTCACTTTAAATATATTCATAACTTATGCTGACATTGCGAAGTGTTTGGTCAATTTTAAAAATATCAAAGTGAGAAGTAACCAGATATTTTTCTTAGGTCTTCATGGAGTTTTTCAGTTTTACTGTTATTTTCTTGAATAAAACATTTCTTTGCAATTTAATTTTCATTATGAACCTTAGTGCCTATTGGTTTTGGGTGCTTCAGTTTCTTTCGGGATTAGGACTTGAAGCAGCTAATTAATTATTATGATCACCAGATGGAGATAACTCATCAATACGACTTTCTTTTATAACTTGTGATTTTGTTTGTTTGTTTAGAATTAAGCACAAAACTACACAACAGGCTATCTATACTCTGCTAACCACGGGCATCGAAACCTGATGCGAGTCCGCAGACATCCCGCTGTGCCGCTAGGGGGCTTGCTTATGGTGAAATACTTCTATTCGCTATTAAGCAGCAAAAATGGGCATGGCTTAGTGATCATAAGCCAATATGTTCAACTATGACGTTATTTGGGCAGTGAAATGAAGTTTTCTGTGTCGTAATTTTTAACTTACATGTCGTAATTACAAAAGTAATTTTTTTAAACAAAACTCCAATCTGTCATTTATTAATGGATTAGGCAAGATTAGTTATTACAAAAAACTCTGGCTACCTCTGATTGGTTGCTACAAGACTTAAACTTTATAGTAGTAGTAGTAGTATGTTTAGTCTGTTGTTTTAAACTCTCCTGTCCTGTGATAATGGCTTTTCTCGGCGTACTCTAGTTACCCGTCCCTCACATAATTTGTTTTTGCATAGGATTTCTAGGTCCTCGCCAACCCTAAATTTAACAGGGTCGTTGAAGCTTACACATAGATTTAGGCTCATGTTTGCTTTCTTTTACCTTTCACCAATATCAAAAATATTTGGTGTTATTTATCCTGTTTCTGTGTGCACGTAAGAATGTGTCTTGGTCCACCGCGGGGAATGAAACCCCTGATTTTAGCGTTGTAAATTCATAGACTTACCGCTGTACCAGCGGAGGACAGATGCGTATGTATACGCATTTATAAATGCATATGCGCACTCGCCTAGATGTTTGGCTTTTCGGACACCGAATACTGACTGTAATTTTCCCCTCTTCGCATCATTTTGTCATCTCTTTGCCTCGGGCGCACATTTCTGAAACCGGATGTATAAAAGGAAACCATATATTTAAAAACAGCTCGTTTGGGTTGAGAAATTTTTTTTTTACGTAGAGGAGTGAACAACGTTTCGACCTTCTTCGGTCATCGTCAGGTCACCTCTCTCTCTTTCTTTGTGAACCTAACCATGACCGAAGAAGGTCGAAACGTTGTTCACTCCTCTACGAAAAAATTTTCTCAACCCAAACGAGCCATTTTTACATATATATTTCTCTACAAGTGAGTTTTCTCGACATCACTGAAAAAGAAACCATCTAAACTTGCAGTAAGGAAACAACCCCAGTATTCCATGATAACCTAATACTGATCTTCCCCAGTGGGGCGAAGGATTATGAAACATTGTCGAACACCCAATTGGGTAGGACGACTGTGGCGCCCCTTCTAAACGGAACACCTGCAGCGGTTTTTGTTCTGTTTTGAGCTTTGCGGGTGATTTTCAACAAATTGTATCATCTTTGTATTGTAACTTATAGAACAACTTAAACCCAAAATAAACCAATACAAAGGAACACCTTTATACCTATACTAAAAATAATAAAATAAATAATATAAAATTATATATTCAAGCATCTAACACCGCCCTCTATATTCCGACACTCGGTTACACAACCTCTTTCAAACATGTGGTCAGCTTCCGGTCAGTTACCTCTTTCTTTGTGAACCTGACGATGACCAAAGAAAGTCGAAACGTTGTTCGCTCCTCTACGTAAAATATCTTCTCAACCCAAACGAGCCGTTTTTACATATAAATTGTATCATCTTTTTAAATCACACAAGTTATGTAGCTGTGGTTTTGTCGACTTATGAGTTTGGTTTTATTTTTCTCCTTGCACATTATAAAAGGTTTGAAATGGTATCTCTATTATTTCTGGCTCATGCACATAGTTCTTCTGTATTTTGGTGCATCCAGAAATAGATCCACCTTAAAGTTAGTAAAAGTAACGTTTAAAACACGCATTCATTAGACACAGCTTAAATTTGAAATGTATTTTAAATGGCATTATTATATTATAGTGAAATCAAAACATGGAATATTAAAAAGCTCCTACTGACCACCAATGTTCCCCTCCCTCTAACTACAGCGTATATTTAATCAGTGATGACGAAAAAACCCACGTGTAGAGAAATATATATGTAAAAACGACTGGTTTGGGTTGAGGATTTTTTTTTTTTTTTATGTAAAGGAGCGAACAACATTTTGACCTTCTTTGGTTATCGTCAGATTCACAAAGAAAGAAAGAGGTAACTGACCGATAGCTGACCACATGTTTGAACGGGGTTGTGTAACTGAGTATAGGAATGTAGAGGGCGTGCTTAGATGTTGGATATATATATTTTAGAATGGGTATAAAGGTGTTCCTTTGTATTGGTTTATTTTGGGCTTGAATTATTGCAAAGTAAAGTGTTTGTTTATGTTTATTTCTTTATTTAGTATTTGGGTGTTTTATATAGTTATGTTGTAGTTATTTGACTTGCAGTGTACGAAAACGTGTGAAGGTGACTTTTTATGTTCTTTGAATCTGGTTTCCATTTTTCTACTTGTTTCTCCAGTATAGAAGTCGTGGCAGTTATCACATTGTGTTTTATAAATAATGTTGGTGTGGTGTTTGTCAGTGTAGTTTTTACATAGTATAGACCCCAGTTTTGTGCCTGGTTTTTGAATAAATTTGGTATTAACTGGAATGTCATATTTTGTTACTAGTTTTTGCTGAATGTTGGTTATTTTCTGCTGATGTTGGGAAGTTATGGTATCCAGCAGTAGATGGTTTCGTTACTTTTTAATTCGGGGGATATATTTACTTTTGTTAGTTGATTTTGCTTTATGTCTAGGTGTGTGCGTATAATGTTTTCTACTGTTTGTGGAGGAAACTTATTGATGTTGATGAAGTATTGTTTTATTTTGTCTAATTCATTGTTAATTTTATCTGGTGAGCATAGTTTTATGGCTGTGTTTATTTGGTTTCTTAGTATGTTGAGTTTTTGTTTTGTTTCATGTGCTGAGTTACTAGGAATGTATAGTCCAGTATGGGTGATTTTTCAGTGGATTTCTGTTTTAATTTGTGTATCGGTTCTTGTAATTTTGAGGTTAATAAATGATATTTGATTGCTTTCTTTCTGTTCACATGTGAAGTTAATGTTGGGATTATAGAGTTAATTGAAAAAATTAAGTATGTGTTCTGTAGATTTGAATCTCGCAATCGTGTCGTCCACATATTTGTACCAGTATAGTGGTGGATGTAATGCTGTGTTAATTGCTTGTGTTTCAACTTGTGTCATAAAAATATTGGCTAGAACTGGTGATACTGGGTTGCCCATGCTTAGGCCTTTTGTTTGTATATAGTTGTGGTTGTTGAATATGAAGTTTGTCTTTATCGTGGTGAAATATTATATTAATAAATATATTCAAACATCTAAGCACGCCCTCTATATTCCTATACTCAGTTATACAACCCCCTTCAAACATGTGGTCAGCTATCGGTCAGTTACCTCTTTCTTTCTTTGTGAACCTGACGATGACCAAAGGTCGAAACGTTGTTCCTCCTTTACATGAAAAAAATTCCTCAACCCAAACCAGCCGTTTTTACATATATATAGCGTATATTTTTTTGTTATTTAACTGTTGGTCGTAGTTAAGAGATCTCTTTTCTTATCAAAGAGACGACTAAAACAACACGAGATGTCAAAGCTGTTCTGTATTTATCTATCTATGCAATAGTTTCTTTTACCATCAGTTCTACCAAAGCTGTTCATTTATTTGTATGTAATTTAATGCCATTTTATATTATGAGTTTCTGCTTTGATTTTGATGTATTCGTCATATTTTTCATATCCGTTTCTTGGGGACATATCTGTATTACAGACGTGTCACATTTCTGTGGGTTCCGAGATCCGGAACTGTAGTTTTAAGGGCGAGTTGCCTCTTATCTTTGGGAATTAATATTTGACTTAGTGACTTAATTATATAAGTCCCCTGCAGTCACATTCCAAATAGGATGAGTGTGTGCGCAAGCGCACACATCTCGTTTTATAAATATGAAATTTGAATACCTTAGTGTCATACCCCGGTGGGATAGCGGTAAGTCTTCGGATTTACGGACACGATTCCACGCGGTAGACATAGCAGATAGTCCGATATGGCTTTGCTATACGAAAACACACACTTTGTTGTCAGGAATTTTATTTATTTCACGTGTGCGTGACTATAGGTATTGTATTATCACGTTTGGCGACTTGATAAAGGACACCAGTAACTTCATTTGCTGTCAAGGGTGCTAATCTGTTTGTACACCACCGAACTGTGTTGACTTGATCGAAATGACTGAGAACCTTGTTCATATTCCAAAGTACCTAAGCAAGCTGCCCGTACAACTAAATTAAGGTGGTAACTGAAACTATAATATTAATATCAAGTTATAGCAGAAACTATAAAGTCAATCCTAAGTAACAGTACTTGGATAATATTGCCATTTTTTAATATGAAAAAAGAATTAAAAAGGAAAATAATTTTATAACGGGAGAGTGGAAAGTGTTCCGGTTGTTAGAGAAACTTCTGGCTGTATTCACTGTTAATCATACGCTCTACTTGAAGTTTCTTTGTTTATAAGTACGTGTTCGAATTCTCGATTTGGATTCACTGGATTCCTTGCGATGTTGTTGTTGTTTTTTGAAATGTTGTATTTTGCAAATAACCCTGATTATTAAAATAAATAATATAAATTAATAAAATGTTGGCGTTCTGTCTAGCATAACTTTACAAATGTTTCAGATCAATATAGTTTTTTATTATCTGTTACAAATAAAATTCGTGACCTCAATTCTGGTTTTACATGTAAGTTACTTTTATAAATACTTATTTACCGAGAATAAAACAATATTTTATATTGTAAATTCATTTTATCAGATATACCTTTTAGTTGTCGTGAATAATTGAACTTCTGTATTCATGAGAAAGCTCTTAAAAATACTTGTTGCCTTCCCTGATTTTGAACTATTGACCAGAAGAAGGATAGATAATCTGTTTGTTTGTTTTTTAATTTCGCGCAAAGCTCTTCTAATTTAGCAGTGTAAGGCTAGAGGGAAGGTAGCTAGTCATCACCACTTACCGCCAACTCTTGGGATACTCTTTTACCAACGAATAGTGAAATTGACCGTCACATTATAACGACCCCACAGCTGAAAGGGCGAGCATGTTTAGAGTGACGTGGATTCGAACCCGCGACCCTCGAATTATGAGTCGATCACCTGACCATGCTAGGCCGATAGATAGTCAGTAACACAGTGCCTCTCACCATCTTTTGTAATGGATTAACTCTTATAACACCCTCACTGTTCAAAATATGAGAAATATCTTATGGTATTGTACAGAATTGAACACGCCTCTTTAGCTCATTAATCCAAATCTCAATCATAGGGTCAATCCGCGCCCTTGGCGTTAGGAGTAACCGTATTATTAATTGGTTGAAAATTTTTATTTTAAAAGTAGTTTATTACACCATCATTGGAATGTCTTATTTCTATAGGTGAAATACCGAAGTGGTTGAATGGGCAACTTTATCGGATAGGACCCGGGAAATTCGATCTGGCTGAAGATTTCTGTGTTAACCATTGGTTTGATGGAGCTGGAATCTTGTATCGATACACCATAAAGGACGGAAAGGTTAGAATGGGTATAGTTAAAAGATGGACAAATTCAGAACCAGACAGATTAATGTTCTTTAACAACTTATGGTATGTTTCCAGTCTCGTATTTTAAGCATTAATGAAACTCACGCCATTTTATTACGTAAACTTGGATTTCCGGGTCATCTTCGAAATAATTCACATGGTACTTTTAATAACTGTGAGATAAATAGTTTTCCAGTCTTGAAGTAATAAAATCGAGACCTTGGTTTTTCGATCTCTTAAGTACCATATTTTGGAGAAATAAGAAAGAACACAGTTTGTTACTTTACATTAATATAACTACTATGTTATATTTTTATCCTATCTGTAACTTAGTGTACCAAACAAAAGATGGCGCTAGATGTCATGGCAACACCTTGGGTAATTATATACACCGTTTCTTTACCAACGAAAGACAGTGCCTAACATGTATGACAAAAAGAAATCTAGATTATTTGATGCTATGATTGTAAGAACTGTGATTGGAACTGAAACAACAATCATATTTGTTTGCTTCGTAAATCTTTTCTAGGAACGATTGAAATAATACAGCAGGCCTACTTATTTGAATAACATATGAATGTTTTTCTTCAGTCATCTACCCGTTGACTGAGCGTAAACTTGAGGGTTTATAGCGCTAAAAATTCGGGTTCTATTCTTACAGGAGATACAGAATGCCCAAGATGTGTGCTGTTAAAGTGTTTATAATGCTCCTTTCTCTACAGGTTACATTCAAGTCTAGGTTTCTTGAGACTGAGGCTTATGAGAAGATGTGTATCGTTAAAAGACCTGTGTTTACAGAATTCGGAACCAGGTCATATCCAGATCCTTGCAAAAGCATGTTTTCCAGGTAAACGTTGAAATTTATCATTTTCTTACTATTCTGAAATTAAAATTTGAATCTGAGAAAAATAATCATTAATCGCTGGAAAAACAAAGAAACTTGGCTTAAAATTCATCCTAATTATTTTGACATCAGCAGTTGCATTGCCTGCCACCTTTCGGAGAAGTGTTATAAAAAATAAAATAAAAATGGTATCTGTGTAAGTACAAAATAAAATAAAATGATGACTGTGCAAGTGCAAAATAAAATAAAATAATGACTGTGTAAGTACAAAATAAAATGAAAAGGTCAATTTAAATAAAATAACGGCCTATCCTTCAGAATATTAGCTCAAAATGTAGTTATTAGAGCTTTGTTGGGATATATCTATTTCCCACCAGCCCACTAATCTGGAGATACAGGCATAGGCGGCCGCAAGAAGAAGCAAAAGTGAGCATTTTGCCCTCTTACATTTCACACACAAAAAAATGCACGTATTACGATGTAAGCTTAACATCCTAGTTAAACCAAATATTTTTTGTCATTTTTTATTAAAATTAAATTTGTGTTGCATTTAAGCGCACCTAAGAACATGTTATTTTAATATATTGATTTACACTGTAAATTCTGATTTCCTAAATACGTGTTTCGTACGAAAATGTTTGTGAGGGCGTCCGTAAATATAGGTATTTATTTTTTTTATTAAAAAAATGCCTCGTAATAAATTCCACTTTGCGTTAAACAAAGTTTAGAATAATAAGATCGATTTTATTTTCAAAACTAATAATTTGTAATGCAGACTTAAGAAGACAGTGTTTGTGAAACAGTAACGAACTAAGCTGTTATATATAGAGAGATAATGTATATCAACAATATATCACGATATTTTCTTTCAATGAGCCTCCAGTTCTTGGCATTAACTCTTTAAGTTTTGCGTTACAAAAAGTAACGCGAAACTAGATTCGCGTTAATTATACGTAACGCAGAGTGATACTGTGCTGTGCTTTTTCGGGAAATTTTTGAACAGGTTTTGGTCCAAACTGATCCCTGGAGATATGACGGATAACACTATTGGTAACGTGTTCACAATGTCTGATGAGCTGTACTGTGTGACTGAAACCTGTTACCTGTGGAGAGTGGACCCAGAAACTCTCAAAACCATGGATAAGGTTCGGACATTCAGAATACACGTTTGTAAATTTAAATTTATCAACGTCGAGTTTTATACGTATAAACTAAAGTTAACCGTTTTTCTTAATTTCGCGTAAAACTACACGAAGTCGATTGTGCTAGCCGTCCTTTATGCCATGTGTAAGACTAGAAGGAAGACAGCTAGCCACCACCACCCACTGCCAACTTTTGGGCTACTCTTTTACCAACAAATAAGTGGGATTGACATTATAACGCCCCTGCGACTGAACGTGTTTGATGTAACGGGATTCGAACCCGCGACCCTCAGATTATGAGCCGAACGCCCTAATCACCTTGCCGTCTAGTATTTTTTATTTTGGTGTAGTTGTTCTGAGATAAAATTTCAGAATATTTTTCTAGTAAGGAATCTTCTATAAACGGGAAAGTACTCGACGTGTTGTTGTTGGCTTGCGAAAAGTTTTTCTGTGCTGAGGCCTTTTTTGTTCATAGAATATTTTCAAGATGCCCAACACCTTACATAAACCTACATTGAAGGAAGTTTTGTACTCTTCTCAGGAATAAATGAAACGTTAAGTCAGTTTGTTTGTTTTAGAACAAGACAACCTTGAACTACCTGCTTTGTTCCTCAATGGGAATCGAACACCGGATTTTTGCGTTGTAAGACCATAGGTTTACCTCAGTCCTACCAGTGGGTCATTAAATGACAATGGGAGAATAAAATATAAGGGTTAATGAGTAAAACGGGTGGAATTTACAGAAACAAGTAAAACGTTCCACGAACCAGTCACAAATAACTTTTTTACATGGTTCTAGTGGGCCCAACATGGCCAAATGTGTTCGACTTGTAATCTGAGAGGTCGCGGGTTCGAATCCCCATCACACCAAACATGCTTCCCTTTCAGCCGTGGGGACGTTATAATGTGACGGTCAATCCCACTATTTGTTGGTAAAAGAGTAGCCCAACAGTTGGCGGTGGGTGGTGATGACTAGCTGCCTTCCCTCTAGTCTCACACTGCTAAATTAGGGACGGCTAACGCAGATAGCCCTCGTGTAACTTTGCGCGAAATTGAAAACCAAACAAACATTAAAACTAGTTTACCCGTTCTTCAGTACACCAGACAAGGAGACAGATTGTTTTATACACACATGAAACACGAAATTTGAACTGTAATACTGTATTACATATGAAAGTGTTGTGTTGTTTCTTTATATAGTTAAATGACACCTACTCGTACCAAAAGCCGTCGTTTCTTCTGCATCAAACATGCTCGCCCTTTCAGCCGTAGGGCGTTATAATTTACGGTCAATCCCACTATTCGTCGGTAAAAGAGTAGCCCAAGAGTTAGCTTTGCGCGAAATTCAAAACAAACAAACAAAACATGGTTCTTAACTGATTTTGCACTCAAACTGTTATATATTTAATTGCATCACGTTAACCTATTTTAAAAAGAAAACGGAGTACATAAATTCAAAATTTAATCAATTACAAATCGTGGGATCCATCTGTTACTGAGTATTTTATGGTATTATAATGAATTCGTAATTGGAAACAGAAAATTATATATAAAACATTGTTGTCGTATCGCAAGGTACTCGCACAGCAGTTTGGACTAACGGTCAACAAGGCAGTTTTTTTTTTTATGAAATGGTGACGCAAATTTCGGTAAAAAGTCGCGAATCAGTAAAAAGTCGCGAAGTTCGTCTTACAAGAAATATAGTCCACGCCAAGATAGATATTTTGAAGTGTTAAAGTTCATCCTGCAGTTTAAAAACATGAAGTTCAAACAAGGATATGTTTTCTTTACATTTCGACAGGTGCAATTAACAGAATAAAAAACAAGTGGTCATTATTAAAAATAATTATGATAAAGATGTAAAAAACGAGAAAAATTAACATTTTTACCTTTATTTTTTTAGTTTTATTACAGACGTTTTAAAGCCCTTGTAGAAAGGAAACGTATTTGGAAAAAACAACAACAAACAAACAAGTGTAATTGTTAATTTTTTTGTCCTGCAACTGTTATTGAGGTTAAATCAGTATTATTAATACTTTGTTTCTATGCGCTGTAAGAATACAAAAGATATTACAGAAATCTGATGTTGGAAGCTTTGTTTGATACAGGTTAACTTGGAGAAACTCATCTCGATCAACCTGGCCAGTGCCCACCCACACGTGGATCATGATGGCACGAGCTACAACTTAGCATGCAGTTTTCATAAGGGCCTGAAATACCATATTGTAAAAATCCCCTCCACAACTGCCTCTCAAGGAGGAAGATGAAAATAATGGTACATATTTACTCATTGTCCAGAAACTAGGTTTTGGTTGTTGCAGCTGAAGCTTAAACGTGATAATGGTTAAAGTTTATAATTACAAGAATTCAAATACTTTAGTTATTTTATTTCCTACTCACTTTTATCACAAATGTATTTTGTTATACTTTTACTTACGTATCCCAGGACCCAGGGCTTTTCTGAAGGCGTCCATCATCACCACGATCTCCTCCAGTTGGACAACGTGCTTCAGTTATTATCATAGTTTCGTTATATCAGATAACTTCATCGTATTTCTTGAACAACCTCAGCTGTTAAACACTTTGAAACTTGCTACTTCTGTCGTCAAAGGACTAGCCTTAATCGAGTGCATGGATTGGATGCCTAAAGAAAAGGTTAACAGAATAATACGATTTTTAAAACAAACAATATATTGGACGAATAACTAAATATGTTAAGAACTAAAGAAGGTACAAATTATCTTATTTTGCTGATTATGAATTCCTATAAATAAATTCATAATTTGGTGAAATAAATGGATTCAGTTTTTATTCATTGTGGATTCTAAATGAACTGAATTAATTTAGTTTCGCCCAAAACACGAAGTTTTTGCCCATGTAGTTTTACACTTAAAAATATTTTTAAACTTGTGCCGATTCTTTTGAAATTTCAGGTTTAAAATATTTTCCTCTGTGTATGTGTGTGTAATTGGAAATATAAAACATCTGGATTTACTTTTTACAGACGAGATTTTACGTCATCGAGAAATCAACTGGGAAAGTTTTGAAAACCGTTTACAAATCCGAAGCTTTTTTCGTTTTCCATCACGTTAATGCCTACGAGGAGAATAACCACATAGTAGTTGATTTAATAGGCTACGAAGATCCCAGTTTCCTCCAAAAGTATAAGTTAGAAAAACTTCGAGCTGGTCTCTTCGAAGAAATATGTCCTCCGCAGCTTCGCAGATTCGTGCTTCCTTTAGGCAAGGTCTGTTTCTTAATGAATATTTATGTTTTTAGTTTAAGCAAAAAGGCTATTGTTCTTCAAAACAGGCCCGGCATGGCCAGGTGGTTAAGGCACTCGACTCGTAGTCTGAGGGTCGCGGGTTCGAATTCCCTTCACGCCAAACATGCTCGCCCTTTTAACTGTGGGGGCGTTATAAATTTACGGTCAATCCCGCTACTCGTTGGTAAAAGAGTAGCCCAAGAGTTGGTGGTGGATGGCGATGACTAGCTGCTTTCCCTCTAGTCTTATACTGATAAATTAGGCAAATAGCCCTCGTGTAGCTTTGGGCGAAATTAAAGAAACAAACAAACCTTTAAAACAATTAACTTACGTTATTAAAAATATATATATATTATAAGGCAACAGAAAATGCCACCAGACGTTTTTCAAGCATCTATTGAAAATGTAAAGGTAAGAATATAAATTATTACTTTCACAGCTTAATGGTTTACGTCATTAACTATTCTTTATTATAATAGTTCCAAAACTAAATGTATCGAGATTCCTGGAGAAGAACCCGGAAGAATTTATCATGATAACAATAAAATAATATACGTATTAAACTTTGAATATATCATATTAATAACGAAAACAGAAATAAACAATTTGAATCATAAATAGATACTCAAGAGCTGTCTGAAAAGGCGAGAAACTGCATTGAACTCTTGGATTATTAGTTAAAAACCATAGCAAAGGGGTTCATAATTTAACTTGGGGTTTAACCTGTTCAGTGCCGTATACAAGATAACTCGTCCAAGCCGATCGGTAACACAGTGCCACGGACGAGTTAATTCGTTCGCAATGATACCTAACTTCAACGCTAGATGTCAGCACCATACATGCATTTGACCTACTTACAAATTGTTTCACTTTCAATCCAAAATGGCATCACGAAAAAAGTTACAAAACGAAGAATCATTAGAGTTGTATTGTAGCAGCTGAAATACTTGGTAGTCAACAAGTTAAAAGATATGGTGACCCATTGTCGATTTTATCAGCAAACAAAACAAGCTGTATGTTTTTTTTTCTTCACTTTCTTGGCAGCGATAGTCTGAAATACACAAGTTTAGCATTTTTTATTACTGCTTGATTCTACATTATCCACGATGTATATTAATATTTGGAGCACTTATTCCTGTAGGACTTGAAAAAAGGTGAAAATCTGGTAACCCTTCCTAACACCAAAGCAAGAGCCGTGAAACAAGAAAATGGTGTAATTTGGTTGACAGATGAAAAACTAGCCAAACCAGGTACGAGACAAGTTACTTGGCTTGCAACGCCACTTGAGGGCGCTGCAAGTCTTACATAATTTTACCTGCATCTTTTCTTGTATTTTAATCAGACTTTAAGTTACTTTGAAAGATGCAAATGATGTAAATTTTCTCACCACTGTAACGAAGAAAACGTTAAAGTACGTATTATGTAAAATCATGTCTGTAAACATTCTAGAACAATTGTAACTTTTTTTAGACGTTGTTCAGCCATTAATTTTGTGAATTTTTCAATTTGAGAATCGATGACAAATATGGAATACGTACAGGGTGGCCCGTAAGTCCCTACCCATCCATATGTTGTGTCTAAACAACGTTATAATACTAATGATGAGTTGAAAGCAGATGTTACCGCGGCATTTGGAACAATAACCCATGTTATGTTGAGGAAAATGTCTCACAGAACATGGCGTCGCATAATATTATGCAGCGAGAATGAGGGACAGCACACAGATACACTGGATACATAAGATATATGGATGGGTAGGGACTTACGGGCCACCCTGTATAATATGTAGGAAAATTATAAATTTTTAAGGTGGGTTATGCTTTTGACTTTTGTTATAAAACTACACTACCTAAAGTTTTATTCTGTTTGAGCTTCTATAATGAACACTATTTAAATATCCTTTTGACACTTGTGTACAATTATGGTTTTTGATATCGAAATAAAGTCAAAGTGTATTAATACCATTTTTTCCCCCTAGGTTTTGAAATGCCCACAATAAACTACAAGATGTATAACGGGAAGAAATATCGTTACGTTTACGGATCAGGAGCATTTGAACAAGGTTACTTCAAAAATGCGGTAAAATATAAATCTGTTGTATTTTAGACTTTTATCAAAAAAAAAAAAAACAGCCTACGAAGTGAGATTTTCAGATGTATTATGCATTCGTAAAAAAAGAAGTAAACGCGACAAATTATATAGAGAATTGTGTACCGGTAAGTCATATTCGAACGTATAGAAAACTAGGCTTAGTATAAGTAACTGAACAGTCACCAATTCTTCTGTATTTTTGTGGTATTTATAATTATAAAAAAATAACAAAATATAATTCATTTAAGGTTCTGTAATTTTTCTCCCATCGCCAGGATCACGAGTTTCAAAAACAAAGAAACGTGATACTCAACTTTTTTATTTCTTCAGCCCACAAAAAAAAAATAATAGAAATAAACAATCACTTGAAAACGAATCAAAATGCTGACGATAAATATATCCGTCCCTCTCGCTAGTACAGCGGTATGTCTACGGATTTACAACGCTAAAATAAGGGGTTCGATTCCCCTCAGTGGGCTCAGCAGATAGCCCGATGTGGCTTTGCTATAAGAAAACACACACACACAAATATATCCGAAATACGTAGGTCATACTTGTTTCAGAACGTGGATACGCTTTTTATTATTTGTCCGATAATAGTCGCTATCTGTACATTAAACATCGGTTTGAAAAATTATTCAAGTGATAGTCATATGAGAGCAGTGTTATAACAATCTCAGTTTCAACAGTTATATGGTATTTCATTCCAATTTGTGAATTTTGTGATTATTTGTGTTTGGTTGTTTTTAGTTTGTATGCCCCGGCATGACCAGGTGGTCAAGGCGCTCGACTTGTAATCTAAGGGTCGCGGGTTCGAATCCCCGTTACACCAAACTTGCTTGCCTTTCAGCCGTGGGGCATTATAATGTGACGGTCAATCCCACTATGTGTTAGTAAAAGAGTACACCAAAAGTTGGCGGTGGGTGGTGATGACTAGCTGCTTTCCCACTAGTATTACAGAGGGATAGCTAGCGCAGATAGCCCTCGAGTAGCTTTGCGCGAAATTCAAAACAAACCAAACCCAAGAATTCCAGGTAAGTTATGAAAGATTGCCACAACTAGCCACTTCCTCGCCTACCCCTGAACATCGATTCTGAGGGACTTCTTTCATCATTAAGAATCTGGTTAAAACTCAAACATGATAAGACGTGAACTTCTTATAATGGTGGTCAGTAAGTTCTGTGTATGGTGTTTGAATCCTTTACTCTTCACGTGTTCTTCAAATATATGTATGTGTTCAGTGTTGTGTATAAAAAATAACTCTGATACCAAATGACAACCGTTATTACTGTAAGCCCCGGGATGGTATTGTAATCATTCTGGTACGGTGAAAAGTTACGAATATAATGATAAACTGATTTCTTCGTCACCGAAATTCATCAGTTTGGTGACAAGAGAAAAATTACATAATGTTAAATATTTATTGAACAATTTGAAATAATATGTTTGTATTATTAATGGTAAATATAAATTCATCATTATGGATTAAAGGAAAGGTCTAACCATATACACTAAGCCTAGTTTATATTATTATATATATTAAAGAAAGTTACGGACCATATATTTAAATATTAGTTACGCTTTTAATTCATCATAAGAAACAAAACAGAAAGATGAGGGATGTTTAATAATTTAGTGTGTTGTTTCTTCCTTACCACTTCAGGTTTGTAAATTTGACTTTGAGACCAATGAGCTGAAGCTATGGAGGGAAAATGAGAATGTATACGCAGGAGAACTGACGTTTGTGGCCAGTCCTGATGCAAAGGAAGAAGACGATGGTAAGATGCGCGCATACTGTTTATCATTACAACAAATATCGTTGGCCTTTGTAAAGAAATACTTCTGGTGAAAGTAACAAATAAGATGAAGTTACAAAATGCATGCAAATTAAATGTCTTTCTTCACTCCCTTAAAACCTAAGAGAGTGAATGTTTATATATTTGACATTCAGAAAATAAAAAATATATTTCCTAATTTTGTAACAACTAAATAGTATTGTGTTGGCATGCTTTTTTTTTCTTTTATACTTTGTAGACTTAATGGGTGAACAGTCACTTGCGAATTAGCTCTCTGTTCTAATATTTTTGTTGTTGTTTGTTTGTTTTCTGTAGGTGTCTTGCTGTGCGTTGCAATTGATGTTAGGCCTAATCGGCCAAATATGATGATCGTACTTGATGCCAAAACCTTCACAGAGATTGGACGAGCCGAGATCGACCCAGAAGTGACAATCAGAGCTGGTGTACACAGCCATTTCGTAAAGAGCAAGAACTAAAAACACTTTTTCCCCTTAGTTATTGTGCTTCACCTGGTGTATTTTTACAAAATGGTAAATCGCGATACGAAATGTCAAAACGGTTATTTCTCCGTAGAATATATTTTATACCTTTCATAAAGTCTAATGTTCAGGTAATTTAATTGGAATCCTAATAATATGTTGTAGACTAAATGTGAATTCCATTTCTTCACTGGAAGACGTTACGAATATTTGTTATGGTTTATATTACAACGATAATCTAACTTTTAAGTAATTTAATTCGTCTTCTGATTTTCAAGTATTTCAAATCAATATATAATTTGGGAATATTCGAAATATAGTTTGTAATTATTTATTCGCACTGACGTTTCTTTAAAAGGTGTCTGAAGATTCGATGTGCATTTGTTACATTACAGACCTATTTTAATATTTCGTTTTATATTGCACAAGTTCTCTTTTAAAAGGGCCCTCCTTTTAGGCCCGTGTTTACGAAACTGTACTTCATTCACTCTACCTATGAGATGTAACACATATGGTTTTGTTTCTGGATTACTTCATGCATAACGAAACAGAATTATGTATTAAAAACCGTGTATCTTTTGCATCATGCCCAAAGTGCTTTAGGGCTTTTACGGTAGGTGGCAAAATATCACTGTCAATTGCAACGAGGAATATAATTCAGTGCCCATCTTCTGTGTGAATACAATCCAATAAATTTAACTAAATCATCGTCTTAATTAAAATAGAGACATCTGTTCCGTGATATAATTTATATATATATAAGTGAAATTAAATAATTATATCTAAATTAAGTTAAAAGAATAAACACAATCATGAGGAAGGACTGCGTTAAAAACGGCAAATCCCAACCTCTGATTATTATAACCATAAAATTTTTAAGCCATATATACACACACGTGGAGGTATGTTTGTATCGTGTGTGTGTTTCTTAAAGTTTATTTTGACAGAAATTGAGGTATATATATATTTTAGAATAATCCTCAATAATTATATATTGCTATGTAATAGGTGCCTAAGATTGTACATTAAACAGTTCCATAAACTTTGTATCGCTACTGGTTCCCTATTCGTTTAGAAACGGGCTCGGCATGGCCAAGTGTGTTAAGGCGTTCGACTCGAAATCCGAGGGTCGCTGGTTCGAATCCCCGTCGCACCTTTTAGCCTTGGGGTGTTATAATGTTACGATCAATCCCACTATTCGTTGGTAAAAGAGTAGCCCAAGAGTTGGCGGTGGGTGGTGATGACTAGCTGCATTCCCTCTAGTCTTACACTGCTAACTTAGGGAAAGTGAGCGCAGGTAGGCTTCATATAGCTTTGCGCGAAATTAAAAAACAAACAAACAAGCAATCGTACCGTTTGTGAAATTATTGTCAAAATGGCAACCCTAAACCAAAACATTACATTATGTATGGTCCTTGTATACCTTCTTCAAGCTCAGAAATACAGACTTCTGCCACTGTATTAGCCCGCTTCTTTCTCAGGATCGGGATTTAGGTCATTAACGACCTGGGAAGGCCAGTTTCTTGGTTGACCTATTACTCCTTCCTCCACTGTAGTTACAAATTATTCTGGGCTTTAGAGCAGGTAAGCTGGTTTGGTGAGCGATTATTTATTGCTATTTATATTTTCAGAGCTATATGCATTTCATGTTGTCAGGTTTACACACGTTTTCTTCTGTTTACTAAGTATTTGTATACTGTGTCTTTGGTAACATTTGAGTTAGGTGTTCAATAGCTATTTTGTTTATTAATGCAATTCCTTGCCTGACTGATACATCGTAACAAGCCATATAATCTAATTATCAGTTTTATTTTTTCTTATTCTCATGAAGCTACTTCCAAATAATCGTTTCTTTCGTATGGGGTGAAGAGAAGCGTATTTCTGAGCATCCCCGCTTGCAATTGATCCCGAATTTTGAGGTTAGGATCAAATGATTTAAATCGAATAAGTATCAGGACTTTGCAAGTTTGCTTACAGACATTCAGAGACGTTGTCGCGATGAACCAAAATTTACTATTATTTAGTATATATAACTGCAAGTCTTTTGTATGACTTAAAAGTAACCTTACAAACTCTAAACCCATCAAATCATACTGTGGGAGCTTGCCTATTCTTCTGATTATAATAACAAAAACTTTGAATCGCTCCTTGATTTTTATTTTGCTCTTCCCTGTAAAAAATTTTGTGGATCCCCATGCTTCCAATCTGATAGTTTAGTAGGGTGGATAATACGAAATGTAAGGTACATGTAGTTAAGTTTGTAAATTATTTCTAAACTGACTGGGACGACAATTTTTTCCCGTGTCATGATGTAACTGGATACATTTTTTTTATTTCCTTTTTGTCAGTATTAGTTCTCTTTTTTTCAAAGTTTCTATTTAAATAATTGGGTTTGGCCTGTTTTTAATTTCGTAGTAGTAGTGCAATACTACACGAGGGTCATCTGTACTAGTTGTCCATAATTTAGCAGTGTAAAACTAGAGGGAAGACAGCTAGCCATCACCACCCACCGTCAACTCCTGGGCTACTCTTTTACCAAATAGTGGGGTTGACCATCACATTATTATATTCTCATGGCTGAAAGGCCGAGCATATTTAGTACGACAGGTATACGAACCCGCGATCCTTGGATTTGGAGTCGAGTGCCTTAACCACCTGGCCATGGTGTACTAAGTAATTGGGAATTTTCACTTGCTAAAAACTGTGCGCCATAAACAGCAACATGTCAACTGAAGATTGTGCTGATAGTGTCAAAAATAATTAACAGTTTTCTTAACTTGTAGGTTATGAAGAACATTGTTGAGAAGGAAATGCTTTAAGGAAAGTTTTACTTTGTCTTAATTTTCTAAAATATATTAAGCAAGTTATTCACCTCTTAAAATTTGAGTTTTATATTTAAACATTACATTATTTACACATTATGAATACAAAAGTTTAGCATACTCTAGCATCAGGTGCTGATCTTGGCAGGACAGGTCTTGGATCTTTAGCAGTGAGGGATGATACATATATGATTACACTTTTACAAACAATAACATGCAATAAAAATTGCTGTCAAGATATGTATTATTATACTAAACTATATGAAACACCTCCCTCTACTGGTCATTATCAGTTTCGTTGTTTTCTTTTATAATTGATGACATCATGTAATGCTTTTCTTAAACATACATCTTTCAGTCCAGATCAATGTGCACGAACCTTAGTATATTAACTTTTAAATGTTGTAAAATCAATGAAATTTTTACTATTTCATGTAGTCAATAATCATTTAAAAATAATATTGCACAATTTATGTCAAAGAAATATAAGCTAGTCATACATTGTACAAAATGCATAATTGACAACACGTGTTACAACACAAACTAGTGTAAGAAAAATACCTTAAATTATTCTCGAAATGAAATTCCAGTGTAGAATGCATTAATAACAAATTTTTGTTCAATTTACTTCAAAATTCATTAACAGTAAATACCACTGACTCATAATGTTTGCTATCTAATTTTTGAATTTCAAGAATGTAAAAAAGTTCCAAAGTTGTAGATCTGGTATTGCCATATGTTTCACATGGTTCAATTAGCTTTAAAGACTATCAATCATCATGCAAATTCAACCACATTTTATAGCATCAAAACAATGGACCACAAAATATTGAGTTTCAACCAACTGCTGTTTCAATCTTTAGAATAAACAACAAAGATTCTTCCAAAAAATAACATTTATTATAATGAACGTCGCAGAAATTTGCACAAAAAATATCTATTTTGTTTGATATAAAATAATATCAAAAAGGTTTCAAAAGAGCTGTTTTTTTCTTTATAAAATCTAAACTTTCAAGACTACTTATATTCATAGAAATAAACTTATAAAAGCTTGATTGATGTTTTTCTTGAGTAATACTGCACATTGACCCTTCAGTTTTTCTATAGTCTGATGAATGCAACCCTAATTAAGCACATGGATTAGAACAAAACAAAGTATTCAATAGTAGTGAAAGTTCAACAGGCAAGGTCTCACAGCAACATCATCAGTTTCATCAACCTGTTTACAGGAACATAAGTCGCATATCTTAAAAAAGGTCGAGCCATTTGCCATATACTATAGTTCATGAACTTGAAGACTGAACACGTTCACCATTGCAGTTTTGACACAAGATGCGATCACCCAAAGGATGACAACTATATGTACGATCCTCAAATTCTGATGACAGCAGCAAATTGCAGTCCTTAAAAATATACACGTTTTCAGTTTAGTCTCAATACAGCTGGTAAACTGAAAATCCAAAGTTTTTAATACATAACTTTATTTTTACATTTATTTCCTAGAAAATTATCATTTTTATGTATAAATAAATATTGTGCTTTTATCATATATTCTTCCAAAATAAATACTAATTTCTTAAATGTATGGCTTTAAAGAATAGTATAATATCCAGATAAAATTACAACACAGCTTACCTCACATCTGTAGCAATTTACATGAAAACTTTTATCTAGAGCAACAACTCTAACGATTTCTTGATGGCCTTGTTCAGGCATTATAGGTTGCTTACAAACATAGCATCGAGGAGCAAACTTTCTATAGTAATATAGATAATAAACAAAGTACAAGTATAAACATTAGTAGAAACACAACTATCATATCAGTGAGTTATTAATACAGACAATATGTCTTCCAACAGTACTAAAAAACCATAAAACACATTTTTTTTATTCAGCAACTGTAATTAAAAAGAAAACACAAACTAGTGAATGTCTTTCAAATTGTCAATAAAGTACATAAACCCTTGAACAATACTAGTATCATCCAAAACACCATAGGGTTTAACATAAGATAATGGATATGTGTAATTAATTGTTAATAAAGTACATAAACCCTTGAACAATACTTGTCTCCTCCAAAAAATTGCAGGGTTTAATACAAGATAATTAATATGTATAATGGAATAGCTAAAATATGGGTTTATGTTTGGTTGAAGTACCATTAGAGTTTCAAGAACACAAGCTGAAGATGTTTGTAAACTCAATATTTTCTGAGATTTGTTTTAAGTGTGATGATAACTTTGTAAACAACTATTTGGAGTTAATACATTTAGTGATGCTCACATGTAGCTTCAAGTGTCTCATATGAAGCTAAATTACTAAATAAGTAGTGAATCATTTACATACTTTTGTTTTTCAACTATTTTCCAAAATATTCAGTTTTTGGTTTTTTGATGCTATAACTACAGAAGAAATTTAAACAAACTTTCAGGTATATAAACAGTTTTTACTGTGAACATTTTACTCCATATAATACATCACAAAATTAGTACTTCTTTATTATTCAATAGACTTTATAGTAGTTCTTGAAAATTATCCAAAATATTGCCTAATCATGAATTCATCTAGAAAGTTGTGCATCTTAATAACTCAGTTTTACTGTAGTGTTAACTTTAGAAGTAAAGAAGTAAAAATGAAGACTGTCTTAGGACCTATATATAACAGAACTGACAAAGATAAGGGACAGGCGTAACTGAAAAAAAGATATGGTCTTATTATATAACACAAGAAGTCAAACCCTGCACATTTGAAATATTGATGTTATTACTTATTTATAAAAGTCATGAAATTACTTTATTATGGAGGTCATGCATGACATTATTTATGAATGAAAGTACAATATTCTTTACTCTGAAATTATGAAATTACTTACTTGTAAAAGTCATAAATGCAATGAATTTGATTTGTGGCATCAACTGTGAATGGAATGCCATCTAGACATTTCCAACATACAATACATTTGAAACATCCGGGATGGTAAGGTTTTCCCATAGCTCGTAAGATCTATACAAATTTAATACAAATACGATTAGAAAAGTTCGGATAAATAAACACAGTGCAAGTATATACCTCTCAAATATTTTGTCTGTCGAAGTATAGCTTTACTGGTTGTAGGCTTTACATTCTTTTATAATGCAATTACTCAAAATAGTTTATGAAATTTAGTATAAACAGGAAACTAGTACAACTTTCAGAACTATTAGGAGAAAAGTTTACATTGTCTATATCAGAAAAATTTATGTTTAGTCATTATGACAAATATGAAAACATTACGTTTGAAAAATAATTAATTTAATATTCCAAAAACAAACAAAGATTTGGAAAAATAATATTGCAAAGTACAAAACCAATGTACATCATTAATATTTTAACTTGCATCACAGAAAATGTTTATGGTAGTATTAATTTCCAAATGAAGAGAAAAAGACAACAAACCTTGTGAAGAATATGGTTTTGGCAAACACAACATTTTTCAAGAGAATTCTTCAGAAAAAGAGGAAAATATATTAATGTTCTAACTGAAATATTATTAGAATATAAAATGCTGTTAATTCAGTAAATAATTTTACATGTATAGTAATGTAATTTAAATCGAACTGTAATGCAAATAGCAAGGATTACTTGAATAATAGAATAAAAATGAGCCTGTCAAAAAGTCTTTAATTTTCTACTTAATACAAATCACCTTTTATACATTTAATATCTGGCAGAAAATAAAGAAGATCACACAATATACTGGGCATGGTTCTTAAATTATCTAAACTTACTAAATAGTCTGCTTCACAATACTGTTTATCGTCCATTGCATAAAATGATTTTCCTTGTAATTCTTGACCTGTAAAAGATGCAAATAACTATACTTATAAATGTAAAAATGTTTGATACAATTATAGAAGTTTTGTTAAATAATTCATATTAATTTATTAGAAATAAATTGTCATAAGAATACAATAAATAACACATTGTGTTCATGTTTTAGGGTATTCAGGGCCTAGTTTCCTGAAAAATGACCGAGTACCAAATTGTACTAGAAAGTGTACAAATCATGCATACTCGTATATTACACAAACTAAATATTTTTAACTTGCTCTAATTAACTGGTATCTATACAAAGGAAACTTAGAACTTCACAAATATTGAATGGAATCCAGGACTGTTTGCTTCATAGTAGTATTATAAATATTGCTGTCTCTTTTATATTTATTGTATAGTCTATAAAATACGTAAATTTTTAAAATCTTAAAAGCTTCACTTTGCTTACACTAGACATCGTTAATCATAATAGGAGAGAAAAAAACTTTCTGTTAGAAACAATGAAACAGTGTGTTTATTTTATATTAATTATATATTTTAATATAAAAAGTAAATTTTACAAAATAGATTAACATTCCTTTTATTTTCAAACCAAAACTACTGTTTGCTAAATATTTACACACAAGTTGTTTTTATTTTCAAAATCTATGGTTAAAAGTACAAGTTGCTGTTAGATGGCAAAGTTTAATATAGTGTCCATTGATGCTTATGTGACATCTTTGAAAAAAAATAGTCCAACTTTAAATAAACAAAAAAGTAAGCTCAACTTAGATAGAAGATTAAGCGAATCATATACACTTCATACCTGCATACTGTAAAAGTAATACCTACCACAAACATAACAGGTGAAACAACTTATATGATAAATTTTGTCCATAGCAGTACAACCATTTCCTTCACCCATTACTTTATCACCACATTTGTAACACATACCTAGAAGGAAATAATTAAAATATGTATGCAAAACTCAAAAATCATTAAATACAAATATATACGTTTCCAAAATCAAGTACTTAAAAAATAATGTCAGAAACTGTTGGCATAAATCTAGTTGAAGGTTAATTTTAGGATAAACATGTTCACTTCATCCCTTTAGAGTTACATTGAAAAATATTTTTGTTCTGTCTATATATTTAGCTTCCATTTGATCAGATTTAAAATTAGTTCAATATCAACAACATTATTCAGGAGCTGCCATAAGATAATTACAAGAACTGCAAAAAGAAAGTTATTTACTCTTTTTGGAAATGAGTACTGTAATTATACTACTACTGAAAAACGTATTATTCTATGAAATTAAACTTTATCTGCTTTCCTTGATTCTTAACATGGATCAGAAGTAGCATATCCATGAGATAAGACTTCTTCTGAGAACAGTTAATTCAGTGTTCCACCTTTCTCTTATGCAGCTTTCTCTAAGCAGATGAACGTTTTAGATTTAAGATTTCCATGTGCACACTTAAGTATATCAAAAACATAAAAGGCTATTACGTCCATACAGCCATTAATTCTGAAGTGTAACTGGAAGTTATGAACTTTTGGACTGTATTAACTTTAACTCCTTGTTTATTACTTGTTAACAGTGCAATGACATATGCTAATTTTCAATGCAGTGGCTTTTCTCTTTGAAAGTTTATTTTTTTACTTATAGCCTTCCTTTAATGATGAGGGAGGGCAGTGGTCTTGATTGACTTGAGATGTGATAAAAATGAACACCATGCTGAAAGGTTTTCTTTATTTTTGTCAGAATACATTTCAGTACATGTTCATGGATCTTCTTCAATCCTGTGGATTTGAAAACCTCCTGGATACAGTTACTTTGATTGGGAGTGGTTTCTGATTGGTTTTGTGAAGAACGTTTGTGATTTACTGATTTTTTTTAAAGTTGTAAATAATTCGCACATTGTTTATCGCCCTACCCAAGTTTCTGTTTTGACGTGTAAACTTTTTTCTTTCTTTTTTTTTTGTCGAATATTTTGCTTTTGTGCCATTCTTTGCTATGATCAATCTTCATAACGCATTTAGGGATACCACAAGAATTAGGCTTCGTCAATTTCAGGATGGTTTATGAGCCCATTACTATTTTAAATACTGTTGTGTGAGTTTTTTCTGCTTCTCTTAAGAATAATGAAAGCTTACTTTCCTTTGAAATATTGTATCTGTTGAACCTTCATCATTTAACATTCTGCTTTACGCTCTGATGGTACATACCAAGTCTTGAAGCCATTTTACAACCGTCGTTAAGTAAAGCTTAGTTTTACATGCAGAATACATGAACATAGTTCTTCAATCGTCTCAAAATTTGCAAAGTATTTAATTTATATCTTCTTAAACAATAAAACAGCTAACAATGCATGCACACATAATTTATAAAATACAATGCAACTACTGCCACGATTTCTATATTAGAGAAACAAGCAGAAAAATGGAAACCAGATTCAAAGAACACAAAAAATACCTTCACACGTTTTTTGAACACTGCAAGTCAAATACATACAACAGAACCATAGAAAACACCCAGATATTAAGTAGGGAAACAAATATAAACAAACGCAAAATCAAAGAAGTCCCACTTATACAACAATTAAAACCAAAATTAAACCACTATAAAGGAACACCTTTATACCTAAACTAATTAATAACCTAACATCCCACAGCAAAGTCCCCTACAATCCCGTAACCGTTTATACTCTCGTCCCTAAGACATGCCCGGCAACGGTCAGTTGCAAACTCTCTCTTTGTTAACCTGAAGATGACCTAGGAAGGTTGAACGTTGTTCTCTTCTTATCAATAAAAGTGTTAATACCCATACCAGCCATTTTGAGATACATTTTTTATTTCAAGTGGGTTTCATCAAAAATTATCCATAGACTTCCAAACAACAGGGCCATTCCTTTGTAATCTTATCTACCACTCACGGAAGAGTTCGATTGAATCCTCTATTATTGTAATGCAAAAAATTCTGCTCATTTACTTATAGTATAGCTGCTTATATTAATTAACGTACAATTAGTAGGCTGGATTCTTTATATTTGTGTCTCTGCTTTGTTAGCTATAAATTTCAACAATAAACAACTATCAACACAGTCATTCAGTTTAAAATAGTATATTAAAACAAGTCAAATGTTCGTTACACTGTTGGTTATCACAGTTGTATCCACAACTTTAAATAAGTGTTTATTTTTTACCAAAGTTCACACAGACCGGTTCCATAACTTTGATAAGAATAATTATTCTTCTATGCTCTGTCATTATGATACAGTCTGTGATCGTTTCACTTTAAAAATAGCTTTGCACACTCATTGCTCCTAGCACAATATGTGTCGACTTTTGATTTCATAAATTAGTACCTTCATTTCAATCATTCTGCATACCAGCCTGAATTTATTTTATAACTATATTATGTCATGATATCCAGAATGAACCCTTAGATTTGTAAGGTGGTTTAAAGTTAAGTACGAAGCTTCACAATGAGTTGACCCAGTATAGCCAGGTGGTTAAGGCACTCGACTCATAATCTGAGGATCGCGGGTTCGCATCCCTGTCACACCAAACATGCTTGTCCTTTCAGCCATGAGGGTATCATAATGTAACAGTCAATCTCACTATTCATTGATAAAAAAAGTAGCCCAAGAGTCGACGGTGGGTGGCCATGACTAGTTGCCTTCTCTCTTGTCTTACACTGCTAAATTAGGGAAGGCTAGAGCAGATAGCCCTCGTGTATTTTTGCGCGAAATTCAAACCAAACAAACAAACACAATGAACCATCTGTGATCTGCGCACAACGGCTGTCGAAACCCGATTTCCAGCATTTTAGGTCTACAGACATACGATTGTACTGCTACTTGGAGGCTGATCTGTACGGAATAAACTTATACTGCACAAAGTTTATTAGTTATCACACGAAATAAAGTAAGAAACCTCAAATAATTTTACAAACTGACCAAAAAATTCGGGATCTCCTGAGTTTTCCATACTCTGTACTAAGAGCTCTGTTAAGTGGTCAACTTCAGCCTCTTGTGCAGAAAAAATTCTTCCTCCCACGGGATAAGTCATTATTTTGGAGTTTAACTCATCTAGTATACCTTCAGGATAGTAATTAGAATAAAGCAAAGAGTCTGTATTTGAACCTGATAAAGAAGACATTTGTGTGATTGGTTGAGGATTGGTGGGCTCACAACTTGAGACACTGTTGTAAGTAGCCTGAAAAATGATAAACATGTGATCCTGCATGAATTATTTTGTACACTTTATATGCAGGTGGAACAAATTAATTTTCATATATATTATAAGACAGGTTGGTAAGATACAACAATTAAATAAAGTTAAAACTGTGAGGAATCTCAAAAGAAAAGAAAATAGATACGTAAACACTTCATGTGCAATATATTTTTATTCTGTCATTTCTTTTATTCAAATTAACCCTAAAATATTTAAAATTACACTAAAAAGTAAAAGTTACATCACGATGACATATGGCAAAAAACTTTAATAATTCTTGTATTTTGAAGTCATGTTAAAAATATTATAATATTATTATTATTATTACAGATAATCCGGTGAAAACTGTTCTTGAATTTTTTTTTTTTACGGTTCATTTAATATGCCAAATTGGTACTATATGCACGCGACTAGTTGACTTGCATATAAATGCACACACTGAACTCTGTAAATACATATACATTAGATAAAACCTATACCTTAACTTTGTTTATTTTTGAATTTCGCGCAAAGCTACTCCAGGGCTATTTCGCTAGCTGTCCCTATTTAGCAGTGTAAGACCAAAGGGAAGGCAGCTAGTCATCACGACCCACCGCCAGCTCATGGGCTACTCTTTTACCAACGAACAGTCTCACTAAACATGCTCGCTGAAAGCCGGTGGGGCGTTATAATGTCACGGTCAATCCCACTACTTGTTGGTAAAAGAGTAGCCCAAGAGTTGGCGGTGGGTGGTGATCACTAGCTGCTTTCCCTGTAATCTTACACTGCTAAATTAGGGATGGATAGCACAGATAGCCCTCTCGTAGGTTTGCACGAAATTCTAAACAAACAAACAAACAAATCTTGCATGCCTTCAATAAGCCATCTAATGTACAAAGACGATGGGTTTCAAATGCTCATTTCATGTTATGTAGCTGTAATTACGTGACAACAAAATGAAATATATTTATGTAGATATGAAACGCCAAACACAAGGCAAATAAACTAAACATCATAGTTTCCCAAACGTTTGTTTTCCACATCCCGTTGGGGCCCGGCATGGCCAAGCGTGTTAAGGCGTGCGACTCGTAATCTGAGGATCGCGGGTTCGCATCCCCGTCGCGCCAAACATGCTCGCCCTTTCAGCCGTGGGGGCGTTATTATGTGACGGTCAATCCTACTATTCGTTGGTAAAAGAGTACCCCAAGAGTTGGTGGTGGGTGGTGATGACTAGCTGCCTTCCCTCTAGTCTTACGCTGCTAAATTAGGGACGGCTAGCACAGATAGCCCTCGAGTAGCTTTGTGCGAAATTCATAAAACAAACAAACATCCCGTTGAGAAGTATGGCATTTTTTGTACCCCTTCATTTATTTAAGTGTGTGAACGTGGTGAGTTAAGTGACACGGACACACATTAAAATGTTATATCTCTGGTAGTAATTACTTGCTATTTTCATTAATAAAAATATATTAAAGCGGTTAATTTTGCATTGTTGCACTATTAACTCTACCCTAATCGCTACCCCCTCCTCCTTCAAGAGACCATTTCTCCCCACACTTTGGGAAACGCTACTGTACATAAAACAAAATGTATTCACATTCAATGCGTCTACTATTAAATCTGATTTGAAAATACAGTCCCTTGGATATAATTTATTATGCATTATAGACACGTGTATTCATATACGCCAGAACGTGTGTCAAGAGTTACTTTCATTTTGTAGACACAGAGCGTGGGCAGTTGCTAATCATTCCTAATCAATGTACAGAATTATACAATAGACGCAGGGAACAACTTACAATATATAAACCTCCCACGAATCAGCCCACAATATTTATACAACCTACACAAGAAATTAACAACAAATATTCATCACAAGCCTATACGCTAAACCTGTTTTTCGCTGACGGACTTGTTCTATATTACTGTCTAATTTTATGAGCAGGTAGACATTTCTTTTTTCCCTTCTTTGATTTATATATTCTAAGAGTTAAAACTGATATCATGTATAATAAATAGTTCGAGAAAATTTTCGAGTAAAACTGCTAAGAACGTGTTTCATGCCTCTCTCTCGCTGAACGTAAATTAATTACATAAACCATTGCTCCAGCTTCTTTACTAAATAATTCATTTAAAAAAAAAAAAACACCAATGCTACATTTTCTTCAAATTTTGTACAAGTAAAATTTCACAGTGGTGAGTAAAAACAAACTGAAATTATCATTCACGTAGTCGATCGATATTTTTATTACGTCAGAAAGACACGAAGAACACCGCCCACGTGATAACGTGTGAGAAAATCCTTCGTATAACTTGATGTAATATCCTGTTAAAAACTAACGTGTGTGAAAGTATATACCCGTGGGGACTTACAACTTAGACGACCTTCTCTGTGTTTGAATAGCTTTTGTCTTTCAGAAGCTGTACCATACGTTAAAATTACTTTTAAATGTCTAGGGCTAGTTGTTGTTGGTTTTTTTTCTCAATGGCCTCAAGTCTACCGAATGAATAACAACCATCAACCTGTTCTTTGTAACACTAATGAACTAAACAAAGTGTTTCATTAGTGACCTAGTACAATACCGTTTGGCTCAAAAGAATAATTTGTGTTCTACTTTCAAAAATCACTCGGTTTATCCGATCTCTTTAGTTCTTTTTAACGACTATTTTGTTTTCGTTGAAAGCTCTAAAGACTGAAAAACCAAATAGTTCTATATATTCTTTAAAACTTTTAGCTATCGTGCTCTGAAACACATTTTAACCGGATCTAGAGATATGAGAGACCGGAAATGTCTTTTCATTAAGAAAGCAAAACAATAACAAAATTGTATTTTTTCCTGCAATATATTATTACCGGTACCATTTATTTTTACCACCCTGATCTGTTGCTGCCACCATTTTTACCAGACATATGACAATCAGTTGCCTCCCAGAAGTACAGTGGTAGACTTAATAATGCACAAACAAAGACAATCAGTTTCCTCCTGCTCGGTATTCTCAAGAACTCCAACTAAAGTAGCCTTAAGCACTACACCGTACGTTTAACCACAAACAAACCTAACGAATCGCTCTAATGACTCCCTACCGTTCATGTCCTCTTACCGCTTGCGACCAAGGACGAAAAGTTGTGGAAATTGATTCAGAAGCACATAACGAACCCAGAGACGAAGGAAAAACACGTGGTTCTTCTGAGGGTGGAAGGCAGAAGGTACGGCTGTCGTCGAGTGGACATGACATCTGTGGAAGGTGAAGAGGTGGCAAAGAAAGATAATCTCCAGGTTGGGGAAAGTTAGAACAGCAGGAATAATCTCGTTCGCCTACAATAACATATCAAACATTAATTAGTAACAGATAACAATATCTTTTTATAGGTCTGTATGACGTGATAAAAAAATATCGTTTCTGCGGCTCATAATCACCCAAACTTCTACTTATAGAGGAATAATAAGGTTTTAAAATTTGTATCTGTAGTTTAAGATGTCGCTTGTAACTATTACAGCGGTTACAATCCATCATTGAGATTTCACAGTTACGTAAAAAATAGTCACTAATGTCACATAGGGATATTGATGCTTGATATTATTGAGTTTTATTTAACTACTATAAATAAAGTGTAGAGAGTCCTAGAATAATATTTATGTAAAATGGTGGGGCTGAATACCAGTTGTTATCATGGTTAAGTTAGGTTCAACATACTTTGCCTAACAAAAGTATTCACCACATACCAATGATGTCACATTTTGATGAAATACATATAACGTACACCATATTTAACGAACTCTAATTATAAAACGTAAAGTTGTTATGAGTGAAGGAAGTTGACTGTCACCAAAACCTGCAAAAAAAAAACATAAATAGAAATTTGATGATTATATAAGTATTCAGTCCTATAAGTCAGTACTTGGTGGAAGAACCTTTAGTAGTAATTACTGTTATGAGTTTTTATGTACAGATCTTTACTAGTTTTGCACAATAGTGTGGCAAAGTATTTGTCCGTTCTTCCTGGTAAAATTGTTCCAATTTTGAGAAGTTCATTGGGAACCTTTAAGTCTCACCATACATTTTTCATTGAATTCAGGACTTTGAATGGACCACTCCAGGAAATTCACGCTCTTTTTCTTGAACCACTACAGTGTGCCTTTGGTCTTGTGCTTTGGGTCATTGTTCTCCTGAAATGTGAAATTTCGACCTAGTTTTATATTCTTGGTTGACTCAAGCTGGTTTTCTTCTGGGATTTTTCTGTACTTTATACTATCCATCTTCTCCTTAGTCCTGATGAACTTCCCAGTCCCTCCTGATGAGAATCATCCAGACAACTTGATATTGCGACCTCCATGCTGGACAGTTGGGATGTGTTGTGTTGTGCTTGCGCCAGACCTAATGCTTTGAATTTAGTCCAAAAAGCTCAATTTTTGTGTTGTCTGACCACAAAACCTTCTGTCACGTGTCTGCAGTATTATTTGCATACTTGTCCACAAACTTCATACGAGACCTAAAATTATTTTTTCTCAGTCATGGCTTCTTTCTTGCCACTCGCTGTGTGGATCTACTTTGTGTAAGGGCTGGTTTATTTTTGATGTATGAACACTGACTTACACCTGCAAATCTTTTAAAGTCACTATTGGTTTTATGCGTGTGTTTTCTCATAGCAAAGCCACATCGGACTACCTGCTGAGTCCACCGAGTTAGTTTCATAGTGGCATCCCTAACCAGTATCCCACTTCTGACATAGGAACTAACAAGTTGGCGGTGGGTGGTGATGACTAGCTGCCTTCCCTCTAGTCTTACACCAATAAATTAGGGACGGCTAGCGCAGATAGCCCTCGAGTAGTTTTGTGCGAAATTCAAAAAACAAAAACAACCTAACCAGTTTCCTCCTTGGTTTGGAAGGACGGCCTGATCAAGGTACTGAATATGTGCTATGAAGCACGTTCCACTTCTTTCTAATGGACTTCTCATACTGAGAGGCCTAAGGTTGCCGTAGGAAAGAGGCTGAATACTTATGTAATTGAGAATATTCTAATTCGCTTTGAAAATCTAACTTACATCATATTAGCGTGTTTTTTCGTTTTGTTTTTCTCGCTTTCTCAGTTTGGAGTAGATTTTGTAGATACTAAATTTAAAGTCACATTTGAAAGTTTTATAATTGCAATCTTAGATGGCAACAAAATGTGGAAACTTTCAGGGAAGTAAATACTTTTCCAAGTTACTGTACTTACGATAAGGCTGCGGTGACCAGTTGTTATCATGGTTAGTAAGATCACTCAAATGTGAGCCTTAGTTATGAAGCACACACTCGTACATATATTATATAAATAAATGAACCTTCATTAGCTTTTCAGTTAATACCATTCTCTGTGAAATAGACAGTCTAATTTATCTTCCGTTTGACTAGGTTCTTCGTCCATTAGAACTTACATCAACTAACTTTTTAAGTGCTTTTAAGAGGGGTACCCGGGTTTTGTTGGTTTCTATTCCAGGTTGGGTTTGACACCATCTGGTTGTTAGGGCGCTCAATTCATTATCTGCGAGTCGCAGGTTTGATTCCCAGTCGCAGAACATGGTAGGCTTTTTCAGCCATGGGGGCGTTATGAGTTACGGTGAATCCCACTATTCGTTGATAAAATAGTTGGCACTAGGTGGTGTTGATTAACCACCTACCCTCTACTTTTTACTGCTAAATTAGGAAAGGCTACCTGAATAGGAGACGAACGGCATCAGATAAATCTATCCAAGAATCTTTGATGGTGCATTAGCAACTAAGAAGCCTTAATAATTGTATGTTATCAGTCTTGTACGTATAATATGCACTTGAATATTAATTTCTACTGACCGTTTTCTTTCTTTCTAATGTATCAGATTCCTAATTCAGCTAGTATGTTATAATTGATGTTTTCCTTCTCTAATGTATTTATTGCGATGGTATTGCACTATGACTTCTGAATACTGTTTTGACTGTATTTTGTTTACAGAATCTCTATACCTTTTTAGAAGGACATCTGATATCAGGCATCAGGCCCGGTATGGCCAAGTGGGTTAAGGTGGGTTAAGGTGTGGCCAGGTGGGTTAAGGTGTGTGACTCGTAACCTGAGGGTCGCGGGTTCACATCCCCATCGCGCCAAACATGCTTGCCCTTTCAGCTGTTGGGAGCGTTATAATGTGATGGCTAATCCCACTATTCGTTGGTAAAAGAGTAGCCCAAGAGTTGACGGTGGGTGGTGATGACTAGCTGCCTTCCCTCTAGTCTTACACTGCTAAATTAGGGACGGCTAGCACAGATAGCCCTCGAGTAGCTTTGTGCGAAATTCAAACAAACAAAATCAGGCAGCATGACTGTATGTCAGCATATTTTTCATCATGCTTATTTTTGGCTCTTTCTTTCCCATAATTCACTGTTGAGAACAGTTGCAATGATGTCTTTTTCCTTTTCGTTAGTTTGTTAAATTTTGCGCAAAGCTTCTCGATGGCTTGTTACCGTCCAAGCCGATCGGTAACACAGTGCCACGGACGAGTTAATTCGTTTTCAATAATACCTAACTTCAACGCTAGATATCAGCACCAAAAATGTATTTGACCTACTTACAAATTGTTTCACTTTCGATCCAAAATGACGTCATGAAAAAAGATACAAAATGAAGAAGCATTAGAGTTGTATTGTAGCAGCTGAAATACTTGGCAGTCAATAGGTTAACTTGGTACACTGTGTACAGACTTGGCGTACGTAGCTAAGAATAATATTGACTTACTGGAAACAGTCTGAGACGGAATACCAAGATAATCCTGAGAATGGAAAAATTATCTTAAAGAGGTACGATTAAGATTCTTTGTTCTTTTCTCTCGAGAAAAAAAGATATGAGATGATTTTTACCTATGCTTACAATATTATCTGAATATTGATTAGATCAAGATCTATGATTCCTTTGTTTTGCATTCTGAAGAAATTAACCCGAGAGGACTCAAGTTTAAGGTTTGAAACGGATAGTCTAGACTCCGTTTAAGATGTCTTTGTTTTCTAACAGGGTGGTTAACTTATGGTATAAGTTACTGCAGATACTAGTGACGGCCAGCACTTTAAATATGAATTTAAGATGTTTTTTTTTCTTTCTCTTTTCAACGGTAGGTGCGTTTTGCTTGTTTAGAATTAAGATAAAAAGTACACATTGGGCTGCCTGTTGTTTTCCCACCACGGTTATCGAAACCCGGTTTCTAGCGTCGTAAGTCCGCAAACATACCGCTGTACTACTGGGGAACGATAGGTTTGCAATAACAGCCTTTACAAACCAGGTTGTCCATTGTTGTTCGTATTTTACTTACCAGATAATTTGTGTTGAACTTCAGTTTTCTTCCGTTTCCATCTCTCAATGTTCCCGGACAAGGTTGCCATAGCAATTCTGTTTCAAACGAAGTAGTGTACGCCTACTGTACTTGAGTTGGTCGAAGTTACACACTGGAAACAATATTGAATACACTTGTAATTTACTTCGTTCAGAAGTAAAACACTTAAAAAAAATTCGCGAATAAGAGCATCTGAGCTCCTCAGTTAATAAAAGTACACGCTATAGTCTGGATAAACAAACAGCAGCTGTCACACAGATTCATACACGTGCCAAAATCAATAACAAAACAAACCTAAAATTTAATAGTATCAGCCTCGAAACGTTGTTCTAATATTTAAAACATGTAACAGCTGTAAATCGTTTCGCTATCCAAATAATAAAGTATGTTATGATTTCGCTTCTAGCAACCGCGCTAAAAAGCACGTGTGTCCTCACATAGAACTGGGTGTGGGTTTCGTGTTCCAACCCACGTTTATACCGCTGATTAGGCTTACCTACACACATACAGGAGGGATATCACATCACGCATTCAATGATGCTAGATGCGAACATCTATAGACACCTATATTTTTAATATCTATAGCTATGGGTGCTTTTAATTATGTTTATATAAATTATGCTCAATTTTTCTCGTAAACCACAACGAAAAGGGTATGACGTAACAGAGAAAAATCGAATACTCTTTCGTCTTTTCCCTTTATTTTTCCGTTTGTGTTTAGCGTACAAATATGTACATATTTTCACGAACCGACACAATGTCTGAGTAAATTTTGTACAATAATAAATTTCTTAATGTTTGTGTTTTTTTTTTTTTATTACAGCAAAATCACATCGAACTATCTGCCGTGTCTACCCAGAGGAATCATCCCTAGCTTTTAGCGTTGTAAATCCGTAGCGTTACCGCTGTCCTAGCGGGTTGGAGGAACATTTCTTGATATACAAGCACATCTATTAACCAGCTTTCACAACTCTTTAAAATAACTATCGAGTCCCTATTGCGATAAATCCAGAGTACATAGAAATATGGTTTTGGACATTAATTAAGGTATCCAGTTTACACAATAGCTTTAAGAAGCGACATGATTTCATCTACTTGCTTGTGTCACAAGTCTTAAAAAGCGAAATAGGTTTTAAAACAGAGGGCTAAACAAACAGGTACAGAGAAACATGGTTAACTTCATATTCTAATACGTGAATCACAACGACGTGTTTAATTGCTGGTGTGTTTTGTTTGTTTTGGAATTTCGCGTAAAGTTACACAAAGGCTGTCTGCGCTAGCCGTCCCTAATTTAGTAGTGTAAGATTAGGGAGAAGGCAGCTGGTCATCAATACCCACCGTCAACCCTTGGGCTACTCTTTTACTAACGAATAGTGAGATTGACCGTAACATTATTACGCCCCTATGGCTGAAAGGGCAAGCATGTTTAGTGCGACGGGGATTCGAACCCGCAACCCTCAGATTACGAGTCGAACGCCTTAATTCACCTGGCCATACCGGGCCTGGTGTGTTTTAAATTAAGCACGAAGATACACAGTGGTCTATCTGTGCTCTGTTCCTTACGGGTATCGAAACCCGGGTTTTAGCAGTGTGAGTCCGCAGGCATGTTGCTCTGTCACTGGAGAGCAACACATTTATTTAAGTGATACGTATACTACCTGTTTCTAATAGTGTATATATAACTATATAAACAAGAAGTTCGAAAATGTATTTTTAGAAATGTTTCTATAGTGAGTGCAGTTTTAAATGTTACTACTGGCGACTTATTTTTGAGCTGCCTGATAACTAAATAAACAAAAACGAATTACAATTGAAAGTTCCCCAGTGGAATAATGGTACTTTAAGAGACTTGCATCTTAGAATCAGGGGTTCAGTTCCCCACCGTGTACAATGCGGCTTTGCTTCTAAACAAATAAACACATTGATCTGGCACTTACGATGCGAGAGTTCAGTTTAACTGCTCCAGATATTCCAAAGCCACGTGCTTGTGGGTGATGTGTAATACACACACGGTAAACTGTCTGTGAAAACCTATACACATATAATGAGTTCACTCCAACCGTTTGTTTAATACAGAGGTGTGATATACACACAGTAAACAGTTTGTGAAAACCTAGACCAAAATTGTGAGTTCGGTCCAAGTGCATATTTGGGACTTTTCTGATTTTCAGGCCCGGCATGGCCGAGTGGTTAGGGAGTTCGACTCGTTATTTGAGGGTCGCGGGTTCGAATTCCCGTTCCACCAAACATGCTCGTCCTTTCAACCGCGTGGGCGTTATTATGTTATTCGTTGATAACAGAGTAGCCCAAGAACTTGCGGTTGGTGGCAATGACTAGCTGTCCTTCATCTTGCCTTACACTTCTAAATTAGAAATGGCTAGCGCAGATAGCCCTCGTGTAGCTCTGCGCGAAATTCAAAACAAACAAATTCTCATTCTCAGACCGATGTTTTTACGAACTAGTTTTCTCAGAGGTAGCAAATATATTCAAATAAATAGTAAAAAAAAAAAAAGTATTTCACCATGTTACACGAAAGTTTCAAAGTGACTAATACGTTCGTCTAGGAGAATTCGTGATTAAGATCACATATCGGTCCATTTATGCGTGGGTTAAAAGTGTGTCTAGAATATATTCGTGGGCTGCAAAGTAAGGCTATCAGTTTTTGGTGCGTGAAAGATGCAGTAGCGAATGAGTAGGCAGTTAATATAAATATTGTAGCCACACCTAACAGCTATATAATTATGACAAAGCTGTTATCATAGGCTTCTTATCACTATGTTTCTAAAAGTATTTTGAGTTATGATAGATTCGAAAGTTTGTGCATTTCCTTTTAGCGAGACAAGATTTGTGAACTGATATGCACGAATATATTGTAGGTGCGTTTGTTTAATTTGTTACTTTCATAATATGCGTCCCTTCTTTTTTTATGCAACAGCGTATTTTATTAAATAAAGATATGCCAGTTATAATGATTCAATATGTGGTTGTTTATTTTCGTTCATTTTATACGTGGGTCATGACGTAGTCAGAAAATGTTAATTAATTTAGTACTTGTGATCAGGCAAAGCTACTGAGGCTGTATGCAACCATCCCTACTACTGAGCAGAGCAGTCAGCAATACCCTATTACCCAAGCTAAGGGACTGACTGTCGTTTTTATAACTCACACACAACTAAAGTCCGAATAATATTTTGTGGTGTTGTACGAATTCAAACTCATCTTGCCAGTTCATAGAACTAGGCTACACCACATCTAGGTAGTTGTATCTTATAAATACAGAAACGGTAACATAACGGAAATACTTTAATTCTGTAAAAGGGTAAACACAACGAAGGGTTTAAAGGGAAGGGGGCAAGATGGGGCTGTCGTCCAGGGGCCCCGAAGCAAATGGGGATCTAAAAACTTTGAGACTAGGATAATATATGTAAAAAAATGTAGTTGAAAAATGAAGAATTATTAGAAAGCAAACAGTTTGTAATTTTTTTTTTTTAAATCTGAAATTTTAAATTTTGTACGGATATAAATAAAGACCTTTTGGACCAAGATTCACCTTGTTAAAGTAGGGTTAGTAATTTAAAATATACAATAACTTTAAAGAAAATTGTATAAAAATATACATACATCTACAGACCAAATGACGTTTGTCTTGTTCGAGAAAAATAATATGCATGCAGGGGGCCCATATTATTCACTGTCCCGGGGTGTCTTAATTCGTTACTGGATATACAACACTGTCAAAGTAAAATATTCAGTGACTTACACATACAGTGCAACATTCTGAATGATGTGATAGGGAAAAAAGCCCTTTAATTCATGTCTGACTAATCTTTAACTAGTTCATTACCGAAGCCATTTTGTGTCACAACTACCTATATTTATATTCCTTATTCCAACATCTTTTCAGATGCACAGTGCTTGGGGACAGGTAACCAAATTAGACGTTTTGCAACTAACTCTAAAATCAGAGATGGGAGTCCGTGGGTGTCACTGGTTTTTTAAACTTGCTTTTCTAACTCGCTCGGAGCTCGTGACCAAGGCCCGGCATGGCCAAGCGTGTTAAGGCGTGCGACTCGTAATCTGAGGGTCGCGGGTTCGAATCCCCGTCGCGCCAAACATGCTCGCCCTTTCAGCCGTGGGAGCGTTATAATGTTACGATCAATCCCACTATTCGTTGGTAAAAGAGTAGCCCAAGAGTCGGTGGTGGGTGGTGATGACTAGCTGTCTTCCCTCTAGTCTTACACTGCTAAATTAGGGACGGCTAGCACAGATAGCCCTCGAGTAGCTTTGTGCGAAATTCAAAAACAAACAAAACAAACAAGCTCGTGACTTAGTTGGCTAAGGAATGTATAATAACATACGAATGATAAATGCGAAAACAAAACCAAAACACCGTCAGTATCGTTGTTACTCCTTCTGATTAATGGTGGGGGCTATACTACGTCATTTATATACAAAGCGATTGATTTTTTTTTTGTTAGGGGAGGGGTATTTTCCTCATATACAGAGCGTTGTAACAGACAAAAACATAAACTTATTTAATAAGAAACAATATATATATAATCCACCGCTAGTTAATGTTATATGAAGAGGTCGTTAATTCTAAGTTTAAAAATCAAACAAGCCTCGTCACAAACATTTTGGCCACCTAGTTAAAGCATTCGACTCGTAATCTGAAGGTCGCGGGTTCGAATCCCCGTCCTACCAGCCGTGGGTGCGTTATAAAGTAACGGTCAATCCCACTATTCGTTGGTAAAAGAGTAGCCCAAGAGTTGGCGGTGGGTGGTGGTGACTAGCTGCTTTCCTTCTAGTCTTACAATGATAAATTATTGATGGCTAGCGCAGATAGCTTTGCGCAAAATTCAAGAACAAACTTTTTCTCCGAGGGATTATTTTTTGCTTAATCCACCGTGGGTATCGAAAACCGGTTTTTAGTGAAAGTCAAACTTACCGCTGAGACACCGAGAGGACTTTGAGGGTATAGAAAAGCTCTTGGTAATGAAAGTGAATAAGAGATCAAACTATACTTGATTAGAAACTGTTTTTTTTTTTCCACATATAACACTTCTAATTAAAAACAGGGAAAACATTAAACCTGTTCATAAATATTGTGCAATTTTTGACGCCAGAATTAAGAAGATATGAAACACGTACAATCACTGCTGTTACATTGTAACAAAAAATAGTTAACCCTATTCAACGTATCCATTCGATTAGCATGTTGCTTTTATTTTTTAATAAGTAACTGGCGCCAAGCACGAAAGTATTATTCCTCTTTGCTTGAATAAATTATTTCATTCAGTTAATTATATTATTTGTATGTACTAGCAGTATATTCATTTATTTCTGAACATATATATTTATACTTGGAACTTATAAATTAGATTAGAACGTTCCGTGCTTTCCGTCATATTTTTGTTGAACTGATGTAATACATTTACTGTCTGCCAACTTGTCTGACAGTAAAGTTTTCTTTTTTCGACACCGTTATAATGATATTCTTAAAATAGAGTTCAATGAACCGATGTGGTTCAGTCGTAAGTCTGAGGGTTCACACCTCTAAAATGCCTGATTTCGATACCGGCAGTGGGCATAGCATAGGTAACCCATTGTACAAACTGGCACTTCGCTACAGACAAAGAAACAACGGAATCAATGTCCCATTGTACATTTACAATTCATTCGCTGATGTTAAGAAAAAGAAAAAAATATTTCAAATTATAATTATTAATTACTTGCTTGGATAGATCGAATTATTTTGTGCAGTAATGATATAAAGTAAAAAAAAGGTGAATTAGTTCGGTTATTTGAATAATCAGAAAGCCTAAAATCAAGAGCTAAAATCATATCAATTTTTTTTCCCCATTTCAGATGTTCTACTGTGTCTACCGAGGAGAATCGAAACCTTGATTTTGGCGTTTTAAGTCCGAAAGCTTACCGCTCTCCCACCGGTAGATGACTGTCACTAAAACCTCATCTGAGAAACATTAAGTGTAGCAAGTTGAGCAACTTTTTACTTCATTGTCAAGGTCAGAAAGAGGTCACAGAAAATTTCTGTCAGAAAAACGCTAATTATGTCACAGCTGAGGTTGGGGGGCCTACCAGAAACCAGCTTTCTTTGCCTCTTGAACAAATAACGTTCCTGTCATCTTTCTTCCTCGATAAATGAGACACGTTAGGTTTCATAGGAAGCAGTCAACTTTGGCACTTGTTTGTTTTGAATTTCGCGCAAAGCTACACGAGGGCTATCTGCGTTAGCCGTCCCTAATTTAGCAGTGTAAGCCTAGAGGGAAGGCAGCTAGTCATTACCATTCACCGCCAACTCTTGGGCTACTTTTTATCAACGAATAGTGAGATTGACTGTTACATTATAACGCCCTCATGGCTGAAAGGACGAGCATGTTTGGTGTTACGGGGATTCGAACCCGCAACCCTCGGATTACGAATTGAGTGCCTTAACCACCTGGCCATGCCAGACATGCTTTCTTTTGGAAGTACAACAAATATACAAGAAAGACTGCTGAAATTCTGTGTCGACAACAAATAATAAAAAAAAAATTTCAAAGACTAACCTGCCAGTGGAATGTACAACCAGCACACAGGTAGTAACGCGTAGACACTTTGAAGCTAAGTTAGCCGTGGAGATGCTTGGTGTTTTCACCCAGAATGGCACCATACAAAACACGTGGGCTAGACAGCCTTGTTTGAAACCCCAAGGCTCAAAGCATAACATTTCCTCCAAAATATACGTTTAGTAATTGTACGAATTACTGTTTGATTCTTTATTCAGCGTGAAGAAAGACTGTAACGTGTTCTTGAGCACAGATAGCCCATTGTGTAGCTTTGTGCTTAATTTTGAACAAACAAACAAACAAACAAATCTTACAAATTTAAGGAAGCAAAACAAATCTCTTATAACACTTTTGCCCCCCAGTGGCTCAGCGGTATGTCTGCGGACTATCAACGCTAAAAACCGGGTTTCGATGCCCGTGGTGGGCAGAGCACATATAGCCCATTGTGCAGCTTTGTGCTTAATTCAAAACAACAACATAACACTTTTACTAAATTTATCCTTCAAACTCCATTCCCGGATTTGCCCAGAATTCATAAACAGAATTTCTCATTCATCTCCATCCTTTCTAATATCTTGAGGCCTGAGGCAGAATTCGGTATTGGAGTTTCTTATATCAACCTCAATATGATCAAACCTTTACCTACATAAATATATATTTTACAATTACTGCACAAGGATGACGTCATCATGCCTTGTGTTGACGTTCTGTGGCTTAAAAGGTTAAAAACTTATATTTCCATTAATGTAATACGCTGTTAACGTGCATATCTCTTCAGCTCTGGCCTACATGTACAGAGATATGTTTCGTGTGGCCCCGGATCAAACTGATTTATGTTTGTGATGGTTCCATGTTCTATATGTAAATAAATATATACATATCTGTCAAATGATCTGTTAGATTAAGCGAGTAATATCGCCACCGCTGTTCTTTAATAATTAGTCAAATTAACGAAATACAAAAAAACTGAAAATGAAAGTTTGCACACTATCTTACTTCAACACTTATTGAAAAACAATTATTTACCTTACAAAATCATTGCCTTAAACACTTAATTTTTATTTTTGAATTAGCTTATTTTACTTATCGCCAAGAGGAAAGTTTCATAATTTCTCAGTAGTTTTCAGTGTGGACTTCCTCAAGACTATCATTTAGCACCTATACGAAAGATTTACTCACGCGATGTCCAAGTGGAATTTGTTATTTCTATGCCAACAGCATTATTATTATTGGGCCACATAATCTTACAGAATGTTTTAGAATTGGGAACAAGGTATTGATGCTTTTTAAAGCTTGGTTTATTGACAATTGCCTGGCTTTAAATAATAGTTAATAACAATATATGACCACATCTAACGAACCGATAAACGAGGATGTGATTTTTGATGACTCACTAAAGAACGTTGAGGTGATTGTTCAAAGACACCTTAGATGGAATGAACAAGTTTTAATGATTTCAATGAAACTTGAGAGAACTATTTATATCATACGGAGATGTAAGAAAATATTTCATGAACGGGTGGTTTATGAGATTTGTTACTCCATCTTTAATAGACAAATGACTTACAATGTTTAAGAGTATGGAGTACAAATACTGGATGTTACAAAAACGGATTTTAAGGTTCGTACTGGGACTTCTTTATCGTGCAACTGTTCTAAACAAATTTGGAGAACGTGATATTTTCACCGTTTACCAGGTTTAAGTCTACCATATCCTCTATTGTCAAAGATATCAGTACTATTAACCCTAAACCAAACTATTAATTCCTTCTATAGAAAACCCTTACTCTATATGTCAGAACGACATACTTTTCTGCCTCAAGAAGTGAATGGGGTCTAAGTTCAAAGTACTTTTACTACTTGACTCCTGTTATTTTAAGTCGAATAAACCTAACATTTAGACTAACACTAATTTCAGGTTATTCAAATTAAAGGTTTCAAATTATTTTTCCAAATATTCTTCTACCTTTGGATTAATGATTATCTAAACATTTTTACGTGTGTGTGTGTGTGTATGTTTTTGGCTACTTATCCTACATGGCTGTAACTTTGTAAAATGAATAAAGAATAAAATAATTAATAAATATTGATCAGCTTGTATGCCATACAATAATATTAGAGGATAGATCGATTGCTTTTGAAGCAATGGGTCATAAACTTGGAAAACTCGGATTCACAGTTCGAGCACCAATAATCGAGTACCTCTGGTCCCTAAACACGCGTGTTTAACGAACAGTGCAGCTCTGTACTCCATTATTATTCGTAGTATGTTTGTTGACTAAAAAACTGCTTTACACGGTGATTAATACCTTTTTTTCGTCACTTAACTACGTAGCATCACTTGTCATTTGCGTAAAACTACAGAACGGTTACAACAGGGGTGGCCAAACCGTGGCTCGCGAGCCACATGCAGCTCGCGAAAATATGTTGGCCAAGCTCCTTTTTCCATAACAATTAATATAAAAAGCAAATAAAAATTTTTCAAGCTTTGCAATTATTTACCGGGTGTAGACTGAGAGTCCACTGGATTAAAACGTAAGTTTAATGTTCATGGTGAGTAAATATATTTGAGAATTTATATTCTAATTTTAATGCGAGATTTGATTCAGAGATTAAAGAAATTTCGGATTAACAAGGATTACAGAGGAATTGTGCTGGAGAATCAGTAATCGTACAAGTCGGCGCCGACAATGCTAGTTTTAGTGGGCGTGGCTTGCGATCGCGTGATTGTGGCGCGTGTGGTTGTGTTGCGGGTAGTGAAATTAGCAGAGTGTTAGTGTGATACTGGACGCTGTCGAGTTTGGTTGCGTTGCGTGTATTGGAGCTTACTGTTTCTTTTCACTTTAAATTTTTAGAAGTGTCTATGAAATTTTTGTGAAGGAAGATGGTGCTATCAAATTGTAAGAAGCGAAAGTATGAAGATGAAAACAGAAATTTTAAGCCAGAGTCGGAGGAAAATTTTGCATTCACCATTAAAGGAGGTAAACCTTTGTGTCTTATCTGCAATGTGTTACTCAAGTCATTACAAAACCAGTTGCTTTAAATGCCACTATGAAACAAATCACAAAAAATCTTTTCGTCTGATCGTCCACCTAAATCAGAATTACGGAGAAACAAGTTAACTGTGTTAAAATCATCACTAAATAGCCAGCAGGCACTGTTGACAACGTTCGGACTGAAGCTAGTTTTGTTATATCAAGGAATATTGCTCGTGCCAAACGTCCATATTCTGATGGTGAATTTGTTAAGAAGAATATAGCTGAAGTTGTTGCAGTGTTAGATCCAAATAACACAAAATGCAATAATAGTACAAACACCAGCTTCAACCCATACTACAGAGAGACGTATCTTCCAAGTCAGTGCTAATGTTGCAAACAAAATGCAAAACGATTTAAAGAATTCCCTTGCATTCAGCTTAGCCCTTGACGAATCTACAGATATACAAGACAACCCACAACTTGCAGTAGTTGTTCGCTATGTATCCCCTGATGTAACTGTGAAAGAAGAGGTGGACTAAATGGCACTAAAAGAAACAACTTGTGGTGTTGACATGAAAAATGCGCTTGACAGAGCCTTAACAAATGCTGATATTCCACTGGATAAACCCGTCAGTGTTGCAACAGATGGAGCACCTGCAATGATGGGAAAACAGGGCTGCTTGATAGTTTCCTAGATAGGTTTGAGGACTTGCAGAAGCTGAATCCCTGCTTCACCTTTCTTGTAAATCCATTCATGGTTGATGTGATCAATGATGGTTGTCCAATTCTCGAACCTCTGATTACAGAATCATTTCCTGTGGAAATGGAACTAACAGAACTACAGGAGGGCCTGGGTCTAAAGATGATCCATAAATCCCATCCTACAATTAAGTTCTGGAAGCAAATTCCAGAAATAACATATCCTGTACTGAAAAAAACCAGTGTGCGACTCATCTCAATTTTCAGCACAACATACTGCTGTGAATCACTGCATTCTGTAATAAAGTTTGTGAAATTGAAGCAACATGCAATCCTTACAAATCAACATTTGACGGAGCTAATTCGTTCAGCCTTAGCAACATATCAGCCGAAATTTCAATGACCCACAACCAAAATGGAAACTCGCAAGACTTCTACTAGTAGTAAATAGCCTGATAATAGTATCAATATCTCTAATTTTATTGTTTTACATATTTTCCTCCATGTTTTGACCAGATAGTTACTAAGACAAATAAATATAATTAAAATATCTGTTTTTACCACTTTTATTTTTATTTTCGGTTGTCTCATTTAATGCTAATGAAATGCAAATTTGCATATTTTTCTTGGATGTTTTCGTTGTTCATTACTGTGTTAAATATGCTCAATATAGTTAAAACAATAATCAGTCAGGATTTTGAAAACATTTTATATATATTTGTACTTTATGATTATTGAAATCAATACAAATTAACAGTTTAAAAACTATATACATGAATAAATATTATTACGTACATGTATTTAATATTTATATAAAACTTATGTGACAAAATGTACATATAACAATAAAAATGTGTGTGTAATATTTATTCGTGTCTTGCGGCTCTCAAGTATCTGAAGTTTATCGTATGTGGCTCTTACGTTAGCCCCCCAGTGGCTCAGCGGACTATCAACGCTAAAATTCGGGTTTCTATATCCGTGGTGGGCAGAGCACAGATAGCTCATTGTGTAGCTTTGTACTTAATTCAAAACAAAAACAATAACTCTTACGTTAAGAAAGTTTCGCCAGCCCTAGGCTATAAGCACCCCTAACTTTATACCGATAGATTACGGTGAAGGCAGTTAGTCAACAGTACCTACCACCAACTCTTGGATTATTCCAATCAAAGAGTATGGTTTGAAGTCACTCTTATAACTCGGCTATAGCTTCAAAGTGCGAGGCACGATATGTTTTATTTTCTCTTTTCTTACGGTAACGAGATGTAACATTTGTGGGCTCTTGAAGGCTGCATATTTCAAAAGCCAGCCATCTTGTTTGAAAAGTAATACTGTCTAAACTGCAGACAACCACTATGCTGCCAAAAATAGAATTTATGATCCCTTGTCCTATTGTTTTCACTGATAAATACACAAGAAAATCGATGAATCTATTTTATTAATACCATAAATAACCCCAATAACCTTATAACTCTAAACCTTCTCCTCTCCAGCAAAAACAAGTTTAGAGAATTTAGTTTCTCCATATAGGACAATCTCATCATCCCAGGTATAACCCTAGTGTCTTTTCTTTGAACCCTCTTCAGCAATTCAATGCCTTTCTTGAGGAATGGAGCATAAATTGAACACAATACTTTAATTAAAGCCTTACAAGTTATCTATAAAGAAAACAATAATGCCCATTGTCTTGTATTCAGTTTTTCTATATATGCTACCCAAAATCTTATTAGCCGAATTGTTAGCTACAATAAGCTGTTTGACTTCAATTGATTTTTCTATCACAACACCACGATTTTTTCCTTCAACCACATTTTTTAATGTATTCCTATTCAAATTGTAACAATAATATGAACTATATATACAAAAACGGCTCGTTTGGGTTGAGAAATTTTTTTATGTAAAAGGTCAAAACGTTGTTCGCTCCTCTACGAAAAAATTTTCTCAACCCAAACGAGCCATTTTTACATATATATTTCTCTACAAGTGAGTTTTCTCGACATCACTGAATTATAATATGAACTGTGAAAACCTACAACCATCACCTTACATTTTAGATAATTAAACATCATCTGCTACATATTGGCCCAATGCTTTAAATTATTTATAAGACTGCAGCATCTTTGAGGCATAATACCAGGTATTTTCCTTCATGAGACTGATAACATATAATTTAATAAGTTTGTCATCTCATAATCTTCCGAGGTCAGCTCCCCACTATTAGTTTTACGAGACCCAATCCCCATCCTAACATTTTGCTTACCCATCATATGCCTAAAGAAATACTTAACTTTTTCAGCCAACCCTCTTTCATGCAGTTTATGTCCCTTTAACTTTCTTTTCAAATAGTTCTCTTTATTTCCAATAGTCCTCCAAGCTTTTATTATTTTCAATAATTTAAAATTTTTTGATTTATTATATTTATCCTTAATACGATTTCTTAAACCTTTATTAAAGCAACAAACTTACTTCACTGTGTTACCCCCCTCCTCCCTATGGGGAACATGTATGTTTTACACGTACACAAATTTTTTTCTAAATGCATTACTTGCATACCTTACAAAAGGAAGCACATACATGTGTATAAGTAATAATACACCTTAGGGTCTATTTAGTATCGGTGGAAAGGTTTAGGTTCTCTCCTCTTGGAGTCATGGCAGTCACACATACACTCACAAAAGGGGCCCTTTTATTAGAATAATAATTATTAAAGCACTTGGTGATAAAAAAAGAAACGTTTGTATGATGCATAAAAGTTGAGATATAATCTTGTATATTTATAAGCTCCCTCTATATAGACAAATTCATATTAGATAGTTTGAAATAGAATGTGTTTTGGTTGTAAGGTTTAGTTTTATTCTGCATACAGCTCTCGATTTATTTTTGAAATGCACAGATGATGTATACTCAGTGTTACAGCTCATGCATTTTAGTTTTTTGTAAATGAGATTTTATCCTTGTTTCTTCAACAACTCTCTTTTAATTACGTGTATGAAGTAGAACTGGGTGATTACATTGATTTAGGGCAAAAACTAATAAATTAGTCAAATACGATTGAACTAATTGATCAAAATTAGTGTTTCTACTTAATACTATTTTAGATTAGTCCAACAGTTCATTAATAAAAATTACAATTAAATCACAAAAGTAATCAACTAATCACAGTTAGGGTTTCTGATTACTGCTCTTTTTTATTATTTTAACTATCCAAGTATTCAAATATATTTCCATTATATTTGCTCACCCTATCTTTTTTACGATAATTTGTTTGTTTGTTTTGAATTTTGTACAAAGCTACTCAAGGGCTATCTGTGCTAGCCGTTCCTAATTTCGCAGTGTAAGACTAGAGACAAGGCAGCTAGTCATCACCACCCACCATCAACTCTTGATCTCCCCTTTTACCAATGAATAGTGGGATTGACCATAACATTATAATGCCCCCACGGCTGAAAGGATGAGCATGTTTGGTGCGACTGGGATGCGAACCCATGACCCTCAGATTACGAGTCACACACCTTAACCCACCTGGCCATGCTGGGCTTTTCACGATAAAACAACTCTGTCACTGTTACTAATTTTCAACTGGTGATTAGAAGGAAGGCAAACTACTAGTAGCAACTGCTGTCAATCATTTTTGTTGCTGTTCTTGTTAATAAACTCTTTGCCAGCAAATAGGAAACTAACTAGTAGCACCAGCTGCCAACAAAGTTTGTTGTTCTTGTTTGCCCATCATCAACTGTTTCTGTTGGTGAATTGTTGATAAGATGATGATAAACTAGCTGGTAGAATCTTCCTCCCATCTAAAAAAAAGGCCACTTTCTGACAACATTTGCCACCAATGGTTTATTTTTTATGCTGTTGAATGAATTGCTGGCTAAGAGAGAAGGCAATTGGCTGGCATCACCTGGCACCAACTTTTGTGTTTTTGAACTACTGACCCAAAGAACGAAACTGCATGCATTACGAACTTTAAACTTTTTTTTTAGTCTGTATGTATTATGAATGAAGCACCACCATTATAGTACTCAATTAATGAGAAAATTAATTAACTGGTTATCAAATTACAAATAAATGCCCAGCTTTAATATATTTCTTGTTTATTACCGAAACAATTTACTAAAATATCACTGAGCTGATAATGAAAAGTACAGGTATACATTTATGACAGAAAACTTAAGCATTTTTAAAACTAGTTTATTCTTTTCTATAATGATCCATAAAATAACTAAAAAAATCAATATTTAGTCCTCAAAGGTAAGTTTCAAAAATGTGATACAATTTCATTAAACTTTATGACTAGTTAGGCTTGCATTTCCTGTTACAATGTGCGTAATCAAATAACCAAAAAACTCCTCATAGCCACTTTGGCTTACATAACAAAACCAAAACATTGTTTTTAAAAAGTAATAATGTATATTTTCACTTCAAAAGTGAGAACCTTTCCCACGTTTAAAAAGTTTAACATAAAAACAACATACAATATGTGACAGAAGCACTCATAATTGCAGTTAAATATCTTCAAAAAAGTTGTGAAATTAAAACTTCACATATATTTCAGAACACTATGGAAAAAAAAATGCACAGAAGTGCACTGTATTTAATGTGAATTTAAAACATGCTGAAAGAGCAACAGGCACCTTAACAATACATGTATAACAATATATATTCATATATTATATATAATTAATCTTTTCTTTCATCATAACACATAACTTGGCGCACACAACGACTGAAAGCTTTTGTCATTATCACAAAAACCTGGTAGTGAATTTTAAGAACAATAACTCATATACTGTACCTATATGTATTCATAATTCTACATTAATACTAGAACGTGGACAAATGGGAAAATTCTCCATGGAAGATCAACAAATACACATGTGTACAACTGCAGAATGGATGTCTTTATCAGAACAATTCTATCAACAATGGGTGCTTGATATAACAGTAACAGACTGTGACATAAACATAAATTTAGACAACTTATAATATATGGAGGGTTTCAGGACAGTTATAACAAAAATTAGCAATACATTTCAACAATACATCAAAATACTCTGAAACAAAGTTTATACAGCATAAATATGAAAATTTTAAAAAAATTATAAATACACCAAGAAGCACTGTGCTTTAGGATTCATTCAGACTTTTAACTTGAGCCATTTTTGTTATGAAAATGTACAATGCAATATTATGTGTAACACTTATATAATATTTTAATATATTTTTAATGTAAAAGATATTGGCACTTAAAAATTACAAGTCAATATTTTTCAGTTAAAATTCACATATATGTATAATTTTTTTAGATTAAATTTTAAATGAACTCCCAGGAGCAAATGTTAATGAAAAAAACATTCCAAATTCAGATATGGTATAAAAGATTTACCTTTTATTACTCAGCTGTTTTTTAAGAACAATTTTCATGTTTTTTGCAGTGTTTTTTTTTTACTCAGATTGAAAACTATCACTTAACCTTTTTTGAAGCTTGGATGAAATAAAAAGCAGGTTTTCACTTTTTTTGAGATGAATTATTTGGCCCAAGTTATTTTTGAAATAGAGAAGTTTATTCTCCTAGGAGTAATTATCCAGTGTAAAAATAGTAATTTCAATCCCATGTAAGAAGTAACAATTTTACTTTCTTTAGGAGGGATATTTGGTAAGAAATGAATTTTTTCAAACCTGAAAACAAAAGCTTATTTGAAGATGATTTACTGATATTAAAAGTCACTCTCAATTAGGAATCCGTTCAGTACATTTAAATAAAATCTTTAGAAAACATTACCACAGTTATCATATTTTTAACCACTGATAAGTCCCATACTACCAGTTAATACGTTATTCTCAGTTCTATAAAATGTTTGATTAACAATTTACCTACTGCTAGAATTTCAAATGGTCCAGCTGCACAAGGCCTAAACCACTAGCCTAACTATGATTTCAACATTTTATCATAGATTAAAAATTAACACTAAGGTAGAGAAACACACTGATGGTCCTGATCAAATTGTATCTTTGCTGTTAATCATAATATTTGATCATTTCATTTAATACAACAGTGTTCTCAAAATTGTAGCAGTTTTAACTTGCATTGAAAAAATACATTTTTACAACTTAACATACTATAGCTTTATTACATCACTTAGATAATATAAAAGTTGAACTGCATTTTCTGAAATTATTATTTTGTAGACCACTTAATCATTACATATTATGCACGCACCACATTATAAATATTGCATACAGAATTTGCTTTCTACACTTACTACCTGGTAGGTGTAGTTTTCAAATGTTAACTTACAATATATTCACACTGAGTTCATGTCACCATGTTATATTCATGTTGAGTTGCAAGTTCGTGGCACCATCTTTTGACTATGCAACTTTTTATGGTCAAATTATACGCTTACATTAAAAATTTTCTCAATAACATGTCTTTTTTATGATGAAATATTGTATCCTTGGGTTGAATTTTATAGTTTTTAAACCTCTATTATGCAAAACAATTAATACATTACATCCAAGTGTAAAAGAGAGAGAATTTACAAATCTGTATTTTACTGTGTTAATTCCACACACAAATAACTGTGGCTTTTCTATTTTTACCTCAAAGGCAAAGGAAAGAAATAGTAACATTTTTACCACATTACAGTTTTTTGTTCTTCTTTGCATAAAATGTTTATTATAATATTTTAAGTGTTTTTGATGAACATCAAACTAAGTTTTCTTTGTAGTAATAATAATAAAATCCTCCCAAAGGTTTCTTGGTAGTTGCTATGATTGTTTTTAGTACCATGCTATTTTACTATAATGCCCTTTGAATACCATTATATTAACTGTGTTAGAAAGAGAAATTTTAAGAAATAAAATTAGTTAGATATCTGTACAGTCTGAACTTAAATAAATTTGCATAATGTGGAAGAATAATAATGAAAAAAGTAGAATATTTTTTAAAATTAATTTATAACTAAAAGTGTTATGCTGGCATTAAAATAAGGTATAACAGTAAATGAAAAAAATGGTCACAGTATTTATAGGACAACATTTAAATAACATTAACATATTATATAGAGAAACAAAATAAATCTTTTGTCAGAATTCATGTTGCATATTAATGTGAAACAGCTTTTATAGTGAATACAATATATTCATATAATAAATATATCGATCTATACATCATAAACATGTAACATCAAGTACCAAAACATAACTGAAGGATAACCCAAACCCTTCACCACTTGAATGTACTACAGTATACAATATAAAGTGTGTGTTTGGTTTATAGCAAAGCCACTTTGAGCTATCTGCTGAGTCTATCGAACGGAACTGAACCCCTGATTTTAGTGTTGTAAATCCGTAGACCTACTGCTGTACCAGGGGACATATAATACAAAAAAGACGTTAAAATACCACCAATCCAGGCATATCTGACATCAAAAAATACTTCCTGTGGTTAACAAGATATAACCAAGACATTTTTTAACCTAGTGTGATTACATGAATTCAAATATACATTTGATTTTTTTTTTATACATGTGTACATAAATAAGATACACATTCACTTCTGTGAGCAATTAGATGATTAAAGAAAAACATTTGGAAGTTAAAAATATTTTTTAAAATTCTCTCCCTAATAATTTTTGTTGCAGTATAATTAAAAAAAAAATTAAAACCTGTTTCATTAACATAAGCAAGATTTTTGTTTTTGATTAATTCATTCTTTTAACATTTAAACATCACAACATAAATATACAAATCAAAATAAAACAAGTATTCAAAGATTCAAATATACTTCCATTCAAACTATATACACACACACACACACCTTTAAAACTCATCATAAACGTGTCCAAATACAATTCACTATATGTATAACTAACTCTTCTCTATTTAAAGCCAACAGAAAGTGGTATCTAGTTGTATACATTTAAAATGGGCAACATCCTATTAGTAACCTTTCAATAACGGTCAGAAAAAGGTATTTTTATCTTAAGCTTTCACTAAGTCAGGCCTCGACAAATCTTGAACAGCAAGTTGCCATGACAGTTAGCAATTTCATCATGGTGCCAATTATTTTCTCCTCTTTTAATTGTGAATAGAGCTGTGCTAAATAGAGCCTGAATCTAGAACAGTTCTAGACTTTTGGAAGTCAAGAATAAATTCACATTTCTTGAGTTTTAAGTTGAACTTTGATCCTATGATTTTAATTGTGGATTCAGAACTTCTCCTTCAGGTTTTTCCAGAAATGAAGTGCTGTTGTTGCCCAGAACATTACTAATTTTGAACCATTTTGTTTTTCTTTTTTCCCTCAACTCAACCAATTAGTGAGCATGTTTAGATTTACACAGGATCAAAGGGAGTTAGTTAGTTCAAGGAATACTATGGATATTGTGTGATCATTAGCATGCACTCTTTAATGTGAAACTAAACAAGTGTACGTAGCTCCCATTTTCTGGTCAAACAGTAGTGAATTTAGATTAGGCACGCCTGGGTCTTGGGTTTTTGAGTTGGATCCTAGTTCTGAAAATATTCGTCAAGACCTGCACTAAGCACACTTGGCTGGCAGTAGTATACATCAACTCATTAAGTTTAAATTAAATGGAAAATTTTCAATGTTATTAACTATAATTACCCTTAATTGTTCACTATAATTAATCTGTAAAATTAGGCTATACATCTTGGAAAATTGTAGACATTATATCATCTTAAATACCCTTAAATGCTTAGTTTGTAACAATAATTTATTGAAATATTGCACATTTGTATGCATTGAAGATGGAGGGAAAGAAAAAAGCCAAAAAGCAGGACCAGTACCTGATAAACATATACAGATTAGTTGTGTGTCATTAACAAACAGGTTTATTTCTGGCCCTAAATGTCACCAAGAAAAAAAATAAAACATCCAGGTTTATTTGTTATTTCTTTCCAAAAACCTGAGTTTTTTTTTTTTTATCACCTTTGCATATATTTCTGTTTGTTTTTCATTAGATGTATGTTCACATATTTTTATATCACTTGTAACATCCAGAACTGATGTAGCTTGCACATACACTGTACTTAACATCATCACTGATTGATAATACATGCTACACAGCTCAAAGTTTACTAAACAAATGGTATTCTTAATTAAATGGATTGGACAATACAAGAAACTCATTTATCAAACAAATACTGTTTCAAATTTCACTATATTCCATTTTAAACAGTACACCATCATCACTTTTTTGAAGAATAAATAAGACATACGAGGATAAACTTAACATGCTCAGGACATTCCTTCTGTATTGTTGAATCCTCTCATTCAAGATAGGTGATTAGTGGATTTTAGTAATGTGAGTAATCAAAAATGGTAATACTGGTTAGTTGATAATTTTCATGACATTAATGAACTTAATTGTAACTCCAATTAATTTATTATTTTATGCAATAATAATGGGTTTAATCAAGTGTTCATAGGTAATTGACTAATCGAGTTGACCATCCACCTCTACCTCTTAATGCAAATAAATATTACAGGTTTTAAACTGAGGTATCAGCGTAATGAGATTCTTTTTGTAAAAAGAACAAAAACTAAATACGTTGCCCAAGAGGGTTGAAGAAAAGAAAGGAGACTAAACACATTATGAATATATATTTTCATTCTGTTATGAGAATCATGATTATAAACCGACTTTATTCTGAAAAACATGCAAAAAAAAAGTGTAAATAAAGAAAACAGGCTAAACCTGATCACAAGTGAGCAATTATTACTACACCACTGGCTACACAACAGTGAATGTCAGAGTTACTAGACAGTAGTTCTTTGAGTCACCACATTTTAATAGCTGTGATCAGATTGAGTGGAAGCAGATGTGAAATCAACATTACAACTTCCTAAAAAGTAAAGCAAATGATGCTCTTATAGTCTTAAAACAAAAATAGTACAACAGAGACCTTGTAAAAATACAATATTAAAATAACTGTTCTTAAAGCTAGGAATTCCGTGCGGTACATCTGCATTTCAAGTTTCACGATGTAATCTGTCACAAAACTGTTCTGGGCGAAAAAAAGACTGGTTAGGAACAAAAGCAAAAATAATAATAAACTGGTACTGTCTTTTACACATTGCCAGTTGAAGCACTTTTCAATTTAAAACCAAGTTATCAGTACTGCTGCAACATTGCAAAGAGCATTTTGCACACTGTACATGTTTTGTCTATTTTATATCTAGCTCCAACAGTGATTAATAAGCAAATTATTGAAGTAGAACAAAGAATAAAAGTCTGGTGTAAATACAGTGAAATGAATAAACAAACTGGGTAATCTACTGTTAATTTATTAATTACTAATGAAAGAAAACATTTTAAGGCCTAATGTATGTTTTATTTCTCCCCTATTCCTCCTGGTTAGGGTAATTTTGGTGAATATTATGCTTAGCTCTTGACCAGCAAGTAATGACTGGGCCAAATCAAAGGATTTTTTTTTTTATCAAGATATAAAACTTATATAAAAACCAAGACATATTTATGGTAGATCAGAAATTAATTATATAAACAGGGTGGCCCAAAAATAGGCATACAGTTGATAATTACTTTAAGTACATTATCAGTTAAGTTAAAATTAAGGTATCCTGTTGATAACCGATAATGTATTTAATAGCATTTTACACACGACATCTTGAAAGCATTCAAATTGAAACCCATTGCTGTTCACACAATCCTAGAGTTTGCCTGCCAAACTTCTGCAAACTTTCTGACACAAGACTATCTGTTCATCAAGCTTCTGTGGTTCAGCACGTGCAACTCCAAAGATTCAGTATATGTACGGCATACCTACTTTTGGCCTCCTATGTGTGTGTATGTAAGTGTACATATATACTGTAAAATTTGCAATAAATTACAATATTTTACCATTAATGCTGAAATACTGATACAAGAATTAATAGTTAATGGATTTCATAAAGAAACCTTAAATAAAATTATTAAACTATTCTGTAACAAATATAAGAATGTATTACATCAATATAAAGAAATAAAAATTAGAGAAATGTACTAAAATTTTCTAATAACTATTTTTAGTTATGAATAAGAGCATTTAACAACTTGGCACTACTTTATGCGGATGTATACCTTGCTGCATATAAAGGCTTGTTTAGAGCATGACAGTCACAGTAGACATAATAAATGGGTGGTGGGTGAGTGCTATACTAGTTTAATTTGTTTACTGGGCTACTAATTCATGCCTTTCTTCCATAATGAGGGGTGGAATGTTAACTTCAGGAAGTAAATTTTCAGCTTACTTACCCCAAAGTGGTAGTACCTTAGTTTCTTATTTTTCAATTATTTTTTTTTTCCTTACTTTGGAGAACAGTCACCTTCCCACCACTGTCTGAGGCAGTGAAGGGTGATATAGATGTGGGGTGTTATGGGCTGAGCACCCACATCTTGCTCTCCTAATTTCTATTTCTATATCTATTGCTACTCTTTTATTTCTTATGCAAGACTGATGAATGGAGGTTAAGAATGATAGATGGTGTATCCCCACTGCAATGTGGGTCCTACTTATTCAGTTACATCCAAAACCTAGGGTACCTTTTATAATCCCACATTACAGATTGTACCCTGGGATCTTATCAATTAGTGCAACGTTTTTTGAGTTATAACAAACTAACATACATATGCGTGTGCACGGGTGTGCATAAATTGCATTACTGAAAAGATATTCATCATTCTATAGTTTGGAAACCTTAATATTATAGTGATGGTGTAGCAGTGAAGAAATTTTACCATGCCAGAATTATTCAATAGGAGGAACAAAATATCCATATTTGGCACAGGTTTGAATGTTTGTTTTGAGACCAGAGCAACAATATCAGAAATACAAGGTTCCTTAAAAAATAATTTTAAATACAGGATTGAGAATAAAACTGGATACAATTTTCTTCAACAGGCATAGCTTTGGCACACCAGTACTCCAGTCTTTTCTGTGACAAAAACAAAAGGTAATTGTAACCTATCCACTAGTAACATTACATTTTTTACTTCCTTTTCTTCTGTTACAGATGGTTTATGATTTATTGAGGGAATGTAACTAAAAACGAATGTTTTAAAAGTCACCAAAATGACTAAACATCATTCTGCACAGCAGTAGAAAGCAAAACAATGACATTTTTTTTAGATTAAGTTAGCTATTTTCAGTAAAAATCATAGTAAGATACTTATTAGAAAATACTGTTACTAAAAGGACTTTCTGGTGCCAGAATAGGCTGTTTAGCAAGACATTTAATGGTGCACATATACAGTCTCTAAAAATATGGTTTTTGACAAAAATATATTTTCAGTGCACAAAATTAAATGATCAGCCAATGTTTGAAATAGTTTTACAACAATACTGTCATCTGGAAGATGTATGGTGTAACCTCCTGTGTTATTTCCATTCACATTTATTATAATACCTTGTAATACTTAATACTGATTTAAAAGACATGTACAGTGACTGCACAATTTATATGTTTGACAGAAATGACCATCAAGACTGACTTTCTTGTCAAATAGAGAGATATAACTTGCAATCTGTACATTATCACATACATTTGCTAAATTAGAGATGGCTAGTCTAGATAGCCCTCGTGTAGCTATGTGCGAATTTCAAAAGCCAAACCAGACATTCCTTGTTTGGATGCCAAGCCAGCAAGATATGCTGAGCTTCTTCTGCCATCATGTTGTTCAAGATGCCAGAACCAACCACACCAGTTATTTCACTGGTCTTGCCGGTAATCATCGACAGTTTACCACCATGACTTACTCCGTTACCAGTCACCACACCAGTTATTTCACTGGTCTTGCGGTAATCATCGACAGTTTACCACCATGACTTACTCCGTTACCAGTCACCACACCAGTTATTTCACTGGTCTTGTCGGTAATCATCGACAGTTTACCACCATGACTTACTCCGTTACCAGTCACCACACCAGTTATTTCACTGGTCTTGCGGTAATCATCAACAGTAATTATCGACAGTTTACCACCATGACTTACTCCGTTACCAGTCACCACACCAGTTATTTCACTGGTCTTGGCGGTAATCATCGACAGTTTACCACCATGACTTACTCCGTTACCAGTCACCACACCAGTTATTTCACTGGTCTTGCCACCATGACTAATTATCGACAGTTTACCACCATGACTTACTCCGTTACCAGTCACCACACCAGTTATTTCACTGGTCTTGCCGGTAATTATCGACAGTTTACCACCATGACTTACTCAGTCACCACACCAGTTACACTGGTTTCACCACCATGACTTACTCCGTTACCAGTCACCACACCAGTTATTTCACTGGTCTTGCCGGTAATCATCGACAGTTTACCACCATGACTTACTCCGTTACCAGTCACCACACCAGTTATTTCACTGGTCTTGCCGGTAATCATCGACAGTTTACCACCATGACAGTTATTTCACTGGTACCACCATGACTTACTCACTGGTCTTGGCGGTAATCATCGACACCATGACTTACACACCACACCAGTTATTTCACTGGTCTTGCGGTAATCATCGTTTACCACCATGACACTCGACAGTCACCACACCAGTTATTTCACTGGTCTTGGCGGTAATCATCGACAGTTTACCACCATGACTTACTCCGTTACCAGTCACCACACCAGTTATTTCACTGGTCTTGCCGGTAATCATCGACAGTTTACCACCATGACTTACTCCGTTACCAGTCACCACACCAGTTATTTCACTGGTCTTGGCGGTAATCATCGACAGTTTACCACCATGACTTACTCCGTTACCAGTCACCACACCAGTTATTTCACTGGTCTTGCGGTAATCATCGACAGTTTACCACCATGACTTACTCCGTTACCAGTCACCACACCAGTTATTTCACTGGTCTTGCCGGTAATCATCGACAGTTTACCACCATGACTTACTCCGTTACCAGTCACCACACCAGTTATTTCACTGGTCTTGCCGGTAATCATCGACAGTTTACCACCATGACTTACTCCGTTACCAGTCACCACACCAGTTATTTCACTGGTCTTGCCGGTAATTATCGACAGTTTACCACCATGACTTACTCCGTTACCAGTCAGTTATTTCACTGGTCTTGCCGGTAATTATCGACAGTTTACCACCATGACTTCACCAGTCACCACACCAGTTATTTCACTGGTCTTGGCGGTAATCATCGACAGTTTACCACCATGACTTACTCCGTTACCAGTCACCACACCAGTTATTTCACTGGTCTTGTCGGTAATCATCGACAGTGATGATACAAACTGGAAAAATTTATTTTTGTTATAGTAGCAACATTTTGATCTTAAAGACACGGATATAAACCATTAATGAGCCTGTTTAATGTAGTTGTTAAAACCTGTTTAACCTATTGTTAACATTTAAATTTTGCAATAAAAAAACGTTTTCAATTATTTACCAAATATTTTAAACCTGGCAAATAGAACTTTTATAAATTATTTTCCATTTTTGAACAATAAAAGATGTTCAATCAGGGAAAAAACCCCAAAAAACACAGTAAGTCCTGACATGAAATTGGGTAAGACAAAGGAAACCATTCACAGGAATAGCAATTACGGTTCAAAATAATGAAATGCAAAATATTTCTAAGTTTTATCACAGAAAAAAGCTTATTTTAAAGAAATTTTGATTTCAGAACAGGTGAAAAAAAAAGACAAAAGATCCATTTATGTACTATAAAACCAATAGGCATTGTGTAAGGCAAGTGAAACGAAAAACCTAGGAGGTATGTGCTGATAAAACGCATTTCAAAATTCATGTATGTAAATACTTATTGCAGTTAATTATAAACTGTTAAAAAAATTAACATAAATTTACATAACTGTTGATTCATTTAAACAAATCTACATTTGTGCTGCATATATCAAGTTTCAAGACTGTTAGTTCTATGTTCCTGTATCAACTAATTATGTTTAACACTGATAACTTTTAGTATAATTATATTATTTTTTGATTAACCTGAATGGACGTGCAGTTTTTTTTTTTAAAACAGTAAACTTCAAACATAATACACAATGGACAGGTATAAAAAATATTAAGTGAAAAATTAAATCATATGCAAACCTAGGTCAAAAGTACGATAGTTACTGGCAAGTACCACATTGTGATTTATGTTATAAATCAGTTAAACATTGCTAAAAAGGAACGTACCAAAGTATTCAATTCAAGATCTTTATATTTTACCAGGATAACATCTGGAGACAAAGATATGTCATTCAGTTAGGTTTGGTTTGAATTTCGTGCAAAGCTACACAAAAGCTATCTGCACTAGCCATCTCTAATTTTGCAGTGTAAGACTACAGGAAAGGCAGCTAGTCATCACCACCCACTGCTGACTCTTGGGCTACTCTTTTACCAATGAATAGTAGGATTGCCTATCACCTTATAACTCCCCATGGCTGAAAGAGCAAGCACGATTGTTGTAAAGAGGATTCAAACCCATGACCCTCAGATTACAAGTCGAGTGCCTTAGCCACCTGGCCATGTCAGGCCTATTCAGTTAGGAAGTGACACAAGATAAGTGATTAATTTATACAGTGTTAAGAAGTGTTTCATAATACAGATGCATGAAGGGTATTTTGCCTCAGTAAACGTGTACATGTTTCACTCATTCACTTTTATAATAAAAGGTACTATGCAAAATCTCTCAAATACTCTTTTCAGCAGCTCTATATCACTCGTGTTTGTTAAAAATGGAATACTGTTAGTAGTATTGTATAGCAAAGCCACATTTGATTATCTGCTGAGTCCACCAAGGGGGCACGAACCCCTGATTTTAGCACTGTAAATCCATAGACTTACTGCTGTACCAGAGTGGAACGGTTACTAATTAAGGACTCTTAAGTTCATTTACATTCTTAAAGAGTTGCCTAATAAAAACATACATCAAAATAATGTTATTCCAATTTATTATTGGAATTGAAAGTGGATATGTCATACACAACCTTTAGGAGGATATAATTACCTCATTCAGCCTTATGAAAGCGTAAGAGTATAATGTGATATGTAGTGACTTACAGTGTATGTTTTCTTTTTCCTTTGTTTTTTCTCAACTGTATGTGCATGGTAAAGTGAAATCAAATGATTTTGCTAACAAAAACTGAAGTTTGCTCTTAACACTTAGTGCTGATTTTTATAACAGTATATCTAACACATAACACTATACCTCCCATTTATTTCTGCTCTGCCAATATAAAACTTGCCTTAAAACCTGGCATACCACTACCCAAAAAAACATGCAACTTTTTTTTTTTTTTATAAAAAATAATGGAAGAGAGCTTATTTTTAACAAAATTTCTTAGCCACAGTTTACTTTTATTAATATGTTGGATTTAATATAATTTTAAAAAAATATTCTTATCTAACTAGTTTATACACGTCTTTCGTTACAATTAACCAATAAAATCACAATTATTTATTAATACAAAACAAGGATAAGTTTGAATATTTTTTATCTCATTTCCTTGATAATGACTCAAACAAGTTTGCTGAAAATGTTCTGAGAAAACGTTTGTTTTACAATAATAAATAACTGTGGTTTAAAAGGTGTGCATTTCTATTGAAGTCCTTATGTTTTGCTTTTTGTTAAGTTTTGTAAGATCTCATATATAGGCATCTTACTGGAATTTCTGACTGACAAAAATGCAAGAAAGGTTACTTGGCATATCAGTGCGGGAGGAAATTTCACCATATCTGTAATGCCTACAGCTGCAATTTACACAAAATAAACCAAAGCTTCACATTTACAACCTAGCAGTTGGACAGTCTCAAGGAATTTAGGAAGGTGATATCTTTGCAACTTGCAAAACACTTAACATTTTATATTTTCCAATTACTAGCAACACCATAGTAGAAACAGATAAAGCATGAACAGCTTAAAATGCTACAAAAAAAAACAAACCCTTAAACAACAAAATAATTTGCTTAGCAGTTAGGCAATATGAAGGTTATTTACCACAAATGTTGATAAAAAGACTTTTCTTTCTCATTATTTTCCTAAACTATATTTTATCAGTGTCCTGGCTGTGAGTAAATCTTACAAGTTGAAGTGTGTTGACTTGCATTACAATTTGCTGCTTAACAAAACGAACTTAAGCATACATTAAAAATTAACAACTAAAAATCTAAAGTAATTTACAGGTCTACACTTTATACAACTAATACTGATGTAATATATACACTTAGGTGAAGTCAATATGCACATTGCATATGTAGAGATGGAACAAACTTGCAGTTCTGTCCTACTTTAATCTCAGAATTACCAATGGGGCAGGTGGGGGGATCCTTTGTCCATTTTTTTACCATATTCTTGTGAACTGTATATACATCAAATTTCTTACAACTCCGTGATTTTTTCAGTAACAGGGCCACTTGTAACATTTGAGTCACTTAAAAATGTAAAACATTCACTGTAATAATTATTCCTTCCAAGTTATTGCTTCATGATTATTCCATCTATTTTTTGTTCAATTCCTTATGATGGAGTGTTGCAAAAGGCAAACATATAAAGATGTTGCAATACGAGAACTGTATTGTTAGTGAACTGCATAAAAAAACAAGCAGATAGCTTGGGGGGGTTAAATATATTTGCATATTTTTCTTTGAGACCTTATTAACTGCAACATACACTTGCAAGTAGACAAATCAAATAGTGCAAGTTCTTATTACTGGTAATGTTTTCATCTACTATAACTGTATTTCTCTTCCCATACCAGCAACACTCATTCTGCCACATGAAGTACAAGGATGAACAGCTGTGGGATTATTTGCAATACTGATTGTATTTTTGTTAATTTTTTTTAAGTGTGTGTAACTCATATTAATAGGGACCCTATAGCCAAATAATGCATGGGCCCACAAGCATTTGAGATATAAATAGTTAAAAATTAATGTATTTAAAAAAGTGATGGGTTCCATATGAGCTTCTAAGGCTGAAAAAGATTGCTATTAATCTTATACCTTTCTTATCGCTGTCCCATTTAATGCTGTTTTGTTATAGCTCACATGTGCCAATACTAGGTAATTCCTGAGAGAAGTCGTTACTGCATCATTGCCAACGATCATTTAGTCATCCAGTGCACTTCATACAGAATATATGTGCTCATCTGTTGTGTATGTACATTGTTTGGCAAGTATTTTCTAGTGCTTTCCACAAATCATGTCTGGAAAAAAGCCTGCAAGTGATGTTAGTGCATCTAAGATGAAATGAAAAAGCCTTTGCATGGATTTCAAACTGCAAGTGTTAAAGCAGTCGGAAGCTAGTGAGCATCAAGTTGATGTGGGTGCTTCTTTAAACTTGGCAACATCCACAATAAGAACAACTACAAAAAATTCAGATAAGAGCTTCTGCAACTATGACCTCAAAATTCACAGCAACAAAGGTAACTCTTTCAAGAAGCCACTTGCTTGAAAAAATGGAAAGAAGGCTTAGTATTTGGGTGCATGATCAAATGCACTGGAACATGCCCTTTAGCCAACTGATTATAATGGAAAACTCAAGAAGCATCTTCACATTTATTCAAGAAGAAAAAAAAGATACATCAGAAACATTTACAGCTAGCAGAAGTTGATTTGATAGATTCAAAAAATACATTAAGCTCTATAGTATGCATGTCACTAGTGAAGCAGCTAGTGCAGATACAAAAGCAGCATAGGAATTTCCTGCAACTCTGAAAATCATCAATGAGCGAGGCAAGTATCCACCTGAACTTGTCTTTAAAGTGGATGAAATGGGTCTTTTTTGGAAAAGGATATCTTCTTGTACTTTTATCTCCTGCAAAGAAAAACGTCATTCTGGGTTTAAAGGTGAAAAGGACCAGTTATCTCTCTTGTTATGGGGCAATGTTAAAGGTGAATTTAAGTAAAAGCCGATGCTTGTATATCATTCTTAGACACCATGAGCAATGAAAGGGATTTTCAAATCAACTCTACCAGTGATTTGGGAATCAAACAAGAAGACTTGGGTGACGATTGATATTTTTTAAAATTAGTTTGTTTCACATTTTTGCCCATCTGTGAACTGCTATTGTAAGGAGTGCAACACTGAATCTAAACCATTGTTGTTGCTTGATTATGCTCCAGGCCACCTTGATAATCTAGACACTTCAAATCTGCATTCCTGTAGAAGTGGTTTACATTCCACCTAATACTACTTCATTAAAACATTACTACATTATGAATGTCATAGCTAATATCAGAGGAGCCTGGAATGAAGTGACTCCAAACTGCATGATAGAAACACTACTACATTATGAAGGCCATAGCTGATATCAGAGCAGCCTGGAATGAAGTGACTCCAAACTGCATGATAGAAATACTATTACATTATGAATGCCACAGCTGATATCAGAGCAGCCTAGAATGAAGTGACTCCAAACTGCAAGATGAAATGACTACAACATTATCAATGCCACAGCTGATATTACAGCAGCCTGGAATGAAGTGACTCCAAACTGCATGATAGAAACACTATTACATTATGAATGCCACAGCTGATATCAGAGCAGCCTAGAATGAAGTGACTCCAAACTGTAAGATAGAAACACTACTACATTATGAAGGCCACAGCTGATATCAGAGCAGCCTGGAATGAAGCAACTCCAAACTGCATGATAGAAATACTATTACATTATGAATGCCACAGCTGATATCAGAGCAGCCTAGAATGAAGTGACTCCAAACTGCATGATAGAAACACTACTACATTATGAATGCCACAGCTGATATCAGAGCAGCCTGGAATGAAGTGACTCCAAACTGCATGATAGAAATACTATTACATTATGAATGCCATAGCTGATATCAGAGCAGCCTGGAATAAAGTAACTCCAAACTGCATGAATGGAGTGTGAAAGAAGCAACAGCATAAAGCATGAAACAACTTGGAGAAAGATGAATATGAATTTGTCATCCAAAACACTGTCAAACTGGTCAGTGAAGTGGGACTGGAGGGTGTTAATGAAGACAATGATGAGGAATGGCTGCAGACTCGTGGCAAGAGTCGTAGCAATGACGAACTCAAGAATTAGCCAAGCAACGCATCCAGAGTGAATTTACAGCCTCTGATGCAGAAGAGAAAATACCAGTGAGAAACTTTACTACAAAATTTCTCAGCAACAGCATCACAGCAATCATGCAAATCATGGACTAGTTCATAAATAACAACCCCTACTGTGAGCTGAGCTCTAAGGCAAAGTGAGGTGTTCTTGAAATAATATCCTGCTACTGAAAACTGCTTCATGAAAGAAAACTCAAGAAAAGACAATCAACTCTTAATGCCTACATCAACAAGGTTTGTGGAAGATCCGCAGCCTGGTCCTTCTTCTAAAATATAATTAGTGGCTTTCATTAAAAAAAAAAAGTTTAATAAAAGTCCATTAATGTTCTATTTGTATTTTCACTATCTAAAGTATGCATAATGTTATAATGGCCCTGTTTAGTGCTATTTCAGTTACTGCTCCATGTTCTGGGAATGTATCCTGAGCACTAACTGGGATTACTGTACATGTAAATAAATTCACTTCTATTTTCTAGATTTTGTGGCAGATTTCTTTATACTAGCAAAATATTCTAAGGTTATATAATGAAGACAGAATTAAGAGTTACAAAGCAGTATAAAAACATCCAGTGTCAATTAAGTTCATCTAGAACTTATTCTTTTGACGTACGTCAGTTCTTTACATCCACATGTAAGTTTTGCTACAAAGAGAGGATTGTTACTACTGAAATTATGATCAGTTGTTTTTCAATAGTAAATCAGTCAGTTGCACATTTGGAAGGCTTACTCCAAGTGACTATTTTCCTTCAACAATTGTCAAACAGGGCAAACTAAAGCTTGAAAATGAACAACAATGAATAACAATATTTATAGTATCCTGTGTGTTATTAATTTCTGATTAGAGAAAGTTACCTGCTACTCAGGTCAAAACTAAAGGTTGTATCAGTAATGAGTACAACTAACTGAATATGCTATTCGTACATTTATACCGTAAAAGATAAGAATGTATTGTGTTATCAATCGAGTATCTTGCTGTAAATTATGTTTCTGGCTATAAAGCCAATAATATCTCACCAAGTTCAAATGAAAGCTGCATTCATATCTCAAACTTTAGATGATATATTACAGTATAACTATATCTACTATTTATATGTACTGGAAAAACAAATAGAACCAATATTCCAGTCCTCAAAACACCAACATCAAGTTGCATTATCTCATAAAATCAATTTGTGAAATGTACTCAGTACATGAAATCAATAATGAAAACAGATGAAAAGAAGTTAAAACTGATAATAATTAATTTCCTGAATAACTTGTATTAGATACTTTTATAAAAACTCTTATCAAGAAATAAGCTCAATTACATACATAGAACATTACATGAATGACACACCACAATCTAACTGCACAAGCATTAATCAGACCAATGGACAACATCTAAATATATTCAAGTTTTCAAATACTGCATCATTCTTATATGATTTATTTTTAGTGATAATTCTTAATTAATGGTTCTAAAATCATGAGTTTTTCCTGGGCAGGACAGTCAAGAATATAAGGAAAATAAATATTTACAAGGGAATAGTTGGAGAGGAGGAACTGTGTAACACATTTTAACAATCATAAATTTCTTGATTTTGTACTAAGTACATTTACATTACTTTAAAATGATAAAAACTATAGGATTATAATTCTGATGGAGTGAAAAAGACAAAGCATGGGATTTTTTGTCAATTCAGTAAATGGGATTCAATAGCCCGACTGTAAGACGGACTAAATGCACTCATGATGAATGAAATTGAATTTAAGTCTTACTACAAAGTGTTCTAGAAAAATCATTGTGTATCAGTTACTTTACAATAAATATTCAAGCAGAATATATTAAAAGTTAATTAACTCTAAACTTTCAGCTATGGTGTAGAGACGAATTTCAACTAACACGTGTAATTTTGCAAGTAAATATATGTCAAGTTTCAAGTGCTAAATGTAATGCTATATGTAGGTACAAGTCAAGGTCCAGCTATCAAGTGTAATACTGTCACCAAGTTTAAGTCAAGCTTCAACTGTCAAGTGCAATACTGTCACATAGTTCATGAGGAAGAAAGACCCACTTGAAGCAAAAGTGTATTCTTAATATGGCTGGTATGGGTATTAAAACTTTAATTAAAATAAAGTACAGAACAATATTTCAACCTTCTTGAGTCATCTTAAGGTTAACCTAAATGTTGTTCTGCACTTTATTTAAATAATACTGTCACCAATTACAAGTCACTCTCCAGCTGTCAAGTGTAATACAGTCATCAAGTACAAGTCAAAGTTCAACAGTCAAGTGTTTAACTGCATGTAAGTATACAAGAAGTTCCAACTAAAAATTATGTATGTATTTGGCATATGTAATAATTATTTTATTTATTAGGCCAAAAGAACTTTAATAAATAAAAAAACGTTTTCCACACTTGTTTGATTATGGGGAAAACCCCAAAAAAACAACAAAACTATCAAGGTCTAATAACAATATGGTAAAACTTTAGTCAAGTTGCAATATTTAAACACATAACAAATATTAATGATGAATAATATGACAGTCATATAATTATACAAACTATAGATGCACTTGCATTAATTTCTATATTATATACAATGCACAAATATATTAATTTCCAACAATATCTAGAATATACTACAAAAGGTGTTATTTTTTAATGATGCTACTAACAAAAACATTAAAGCCTTAATACGTATTTGAAAGTTCATGTGAACCAAACAGAATGACTTAATGCTTCTATTGGCAGTAACCCTCCAGTCCTAAGGTTCTTCTCCAAGAATCTGAATTTGACCAAGGCAAGGGAAGACTATAATTAGGATGCCCCAAAGTTCCCCATTAAAATGCATGGATTGTATGTGCGACCTAGCTTTCAACATTCAACATGCTATAAAAAAATAGATAAATAAAAAAATAAGGTGTCATTACAAGTTCGTGCCAATAGTAAAGCCGAGGTCAAAAGCGCAGAAGTATGCCCACAGTTCGAAAAAGTTGGAAATCCCTTTTAACTTCTAAACATCTAATACCATATGCTACTTTAAAGTCATGCCTATAGTATAACTAATATTTTCTTAACTGTAAATTGACACAAATTAGTTTTTTTTGCAGCAAGCCTGAAGCCTACTTTTGTTTCTTTAATTAATGACTCTGGATTTACACATTTTCAAAACTCTCCTTACAAGACATACATCTTCTGCAAGCTGTATTAACCCATTTAAACAACATTATCAAAGCAAAGCATGATGGGAAGGCATGGGGAATCCTCGTGTCATGGCAGTGTTCATATAAAATGTGAATGTGAAATGCACATTTCTGGCTAAAGAATGCCAAGATGTATTTTCGCATTAAGTTGAAAAGTCCCTGAAGTGTTTAAACAAATTCTCTACATACTTTTTTCCAGCATGTCACAGGAACCAACAATCTGATACATTCAAGATTCTCCCAAGCCTTCTTGAACAAGTACATAACTGTGATCCCTAATAAGATATTCCGTGTATCTAGCGTTCTTGTTTTCACACATACTGAAAATAATCTAGATCATTAACGTGCATCTGGCAGTGACTGGCACATTAGTTCAAGGTATTTTCAGGACTGAACTCTTACATTCACCTCACTTGCATGTCCAGTCTGAAATATTGCTTTATTGTAGGTCTTTTTTTTTCATCTTTTACTGATACAGTATCTTTAATCTTAAAACTAAAATTATACGTAAAATATTTGAACTACTGTAAACATAACGGTTGTGGATTAAATTTAAACAACCATGTAATAAAGTACATTTTACTCGACAAACAATACAAAGGGTAAAAAAAATATTCTGTAACACTTGTGATAAATTTTCAGATAACTAAAGACCAGTGAAATGTATACACAAAAAGTCAGATGTCTAAAATGTTAAACCTATAAAAACAAAAACAAATGCATCTCATTATTTAAATTTCTTTTCAAAAACCTTTAAAGTCAGTTGAAGCTTCCAAAAACCTTCTTTCTGTTGATGGTGATTACCAAGCAACAGTCTAATAATTGCTTTAAACACTTCCATAAACTATAGAATAACAAACTATTGTATTATGAGCATCTTCAAAGTTAAGAAATAAGCACCATATTGCACCTCAGGGACAAAACCCATAAAACCTTATTGAAAAAATTTGCTACATCTAAACCTATTAATGATATCCATCAAAAGTACCTTGGATGTTCCATTATCCCATAGTACTGTCCATTGTAAATCACTCCAATCTCCCGAAGCACTTCTCCCCTAATGATGGCCTTGATTGTCCAGTTATGTACTTCAGCACTTTCCTTTTCCCTTTCAAGCTTCTGAACTTCCACTATTTTTGAACTTAAACAATCTAATATCACACCAATGTCTTTTATATTAAGATGCCTATTTTGTTCTAGAGATAACTGATCAGTTAAGAGGAGGTAGTGTTCAGATAACTGTTCATCTTCATTAGCTGTATTCTCAGTATCTGATTCAGACTGATCTTGTCCAGGACTTCTAAACTCTTGGGCTTCATCTAGAAAACGCACATGCCCTTTGACACCACTTTTCTTGAGTATACTTACATTACTTGGACCAGCAGCAGCAGCAGTGACTCCCTCTGACGTTTCCTGAATAGGCGAGGTAGCAATGGACTTATTTAATATAATTTGAGCACCCTCTTCATGAAGGGTAGAACAATGGAAGTCACAAAGTGAATGATCATGATCAGGACTACTTTCATCATCTCCTTCCTGTTTTATCTTTGGCAACACCTGCAAGGCAGAACTCAGCCTTAAGTCTTCTAATGAAAATCTAGCGTAAGGTCCAACTGAACTTGGCATATCTTTAAAATTGGCAGTGCTTTGATCCACAGTCTGAACCTCTTGAGACACGACTTCTACCCTCCATACTGGTTCCCGTGTGCTGTAGTTGCGACCCCTTCTCTTTGGTGGACTGCGGAAGTCTCGCTGATCCCAGTGAAGCACCACAGTGACATGTCCTTTGTTGTCCATGATCTTCCAAGAAGGTTGTTGATCAACCAACTCGAGGCTGTTGATGGCATCACAAACTATCTGAGGAATGGCTCTGATGGCTGGACACGAGATATACAATTAAGAATAATGTGTCATTTAACAAAGAACTATTTCTCTATGTGCAAAATAACTGAACTTCCACAGAATAAGACTTTACAATGCAATTTAATTTCCAATGAATAAACTTTTCTTGGAGAAGTTTAATTGTTAGCTTCTAAGAACAAATGTTTACGTATTTTAACTTGTACAAAGCAAACAAAATCATCACATATGTTATATTCATGAGAACTAAAAATACACTTATACACTTTTACCTGTTAAAAATAAAATTCTTTTTCATATTGTTATATCTCTATAGAACAAGTCCTTATTCATGCAGTTAAGCATCTACAGAACTAGTTCTTCTTAGAGTAAAACCGTTAAAAAAAACACTTCATACAAGTTCATTTGTTTAAATATTTTTAAAACATGTAGTCGAGTGTTTTTTTTATGAGTTTTATACACTCGAAAAAGAAAACCATTGAAGTGTGATTTTAGCAGGTTTATGTGTGAAGAAAAACAGTGTGTATTTGAAGTATAATATTAACAAACCATTCTTTATGCATTTAAAACTCAAAAAAGTTATTCATTCATTTTAACGTGTATACAAATGAAAGTTTTCTACAGTAAAAGATTTATTTTAAGCACGTAGAAACATTTTATCAGAAAAATAATTAGTTTAACTTCCTAACACTGACTGAGGAATGTGTAAACACTCCTACACCCAGGGCAACGAAATCAACTCTCATGACTTTTTGGATGAATATTCTACAGTATTTGTGAGACCAGGTGATCAAATGAGTAAAAAAAAACGATGATTCACCCAAACATAGATACAGACGATGTATGTTCAACAAGAATTTGCTGTGCTGGGTTTTCTGGAGCACTAGGGCTGTCATCAATATTGAAATATGGCAAATGTTGAAAAACACTTGTAAAACCTTCAGGTACTGCTTTGTTAATGTCTAATAGTGATTGTCAAGAAGAAAGAAGGTAAGGCAAGGCTTTGTGTTGAAACCATTCATTCACCTTAAACAGTTGAATGTGTAAATTGGTTGGCAGATTGTCTTGATTCAACACTTTGAATGTGGCATGCACATATTGAGAAGTCAAGCTGAACAACAATAATAAATGTAATACTACTATTATCACACCAGATGGCTTTTATGAATTCAGAGCCATGCAGACACCACATTCAAAAAGCTTACGTAATTCATATTCAAGTGAATGCAGTGGGAGAAATAACTGGTCTACGCTGACAATACATTTTATGTCTGGTTGCAAATACAAGTTTATGGCTGAGAATCAGAGAATGGTATTCTACTGAATAAATAAAGTAAGCAATAAACTAAAGGTACAGTTTCTCAGTCACATTTTAAAAAAAGGTGGAGTCTCTTTGGACCTAGCTAGGGTAGTAGCAGAGAGAGACTGGCTTCAACCACTGATCCAGTCTGAAAGTCTGGCAGATTGGATAATACAGACTACAAATAATACTTACTAAATTTAATATTACTCAAACTGATTGCATTAAACACAGACAATACATTATTATGGCACACAGAACAACTAAGCAGTGACACCTAGAAGCTGTTTGTCCAATACACTCATGTTCAAGCAGAAAAAAAAACAACTTACTGTTGATATAATAATGTCCTCATATGAATCATTTAATTACAATCTTGGTAAATACATAGCATGGACATTCTCCAAATATGTAACATCAGTTAGCTCATTTATCAAAGACTCTTTTAGTTTCAAGTCTAATCTTAATCAACTTAACCATAAAGCCTTAATGGCCAGTTTTGATGTTATATCCCCTTTACAGACGTCCCAACTGCCAAAGCCTGCAAGATAGCCTTAGAACTCTATACCCGAGACCCTAACCCATCGATAGACATTCCCAGCAACCAATTAGCAACCCTCATAGAATTCACCACGATGAAGACAAACTTCATGTTGAACAACCACAAGTATATACAAACAAATGGCCTAAGCATGGGAAACCCAGTATCACCAGTTCTGGCAAATATTTTAATGACACAAGTTGAAACACAAGCAATTAACACAGCATTACATCCACTACTATACTGGTACAGATACGTAGATGACACGGTTGTGGGATTCAGTTCTACAGAACACACAATTTTTTCAATTAACTCTATAATCCCAACATTAACTTCACATGTGAACAGAAAAAAAGCAATCAAATGTCATTTCTTAACCTCAAAATTACAAGAACCAATACACAATTTAAAACAGGAATCCACCAAAAAATCACCCATACTGGACATAAAATTCCTTGGGACTCAGCACATGAAATAAAACAAAAACTCAACATACTAAGAAACCAAATAAACACAGCCATAAAACTATGCTCACCAGATGAAATTAATGACGAATTGGACAAAATAAAACAATACTTCATCAATATCAATAAGTTTCCTCCACAAACCGTAGAAAACATTATACGCACACACCTACACAGAAAGCAAAATCAACCAACAAAAGTAAATATATTACTTGAATTAAAAAATCACAAAACCATATACTGCTGCATACCATATATTCCCGGCATCAGCAGACAAATAACCAACATTCGGCAAAAACTAGTAACAAAATATGACATTCCAGTTAATACCAAATTTATTCAAAAACCAGGCACAAAACTGAGGTCTATACTATGTAAAAACTACACTGACAAACACCACACCAACATTATTTATAAAATACAATGTGATAACTGCCACGACTTCTACACTGGAGAAACAAGTAGAAAAATGGAAACCAGATTCAAAGAACATAAAAAGTCACTTTCATATGTTTTTGAACACTGCAAGTCAAATAAAGACAACATAACCACATAACAACACTCAAATACTAAATAAAGAAACAAACATAAACAAACGCAAAATTAAAGAAGCCTTATTTATAAAACAACTCAAGCCCAGAATAAACCAATACAAAGGAACACTTCTATACCTATATTAATAAATATAATCAAACATCTAAGCACACCCTCTACATTCCCACACTTAATTACATAACCGCTTTCAAACATGTGGTCAGCTGTCGATCAGTTACCTCTTTCTTTCTTTGTGAACCTGACGATGAACGGAAGAAGGTCGAAATGTTGTTTGCTCCTTTACATAGAATTTTCTCAACCCATACCAGCCGTTTTTACATATAAATTTGACTGGAAAGATGTTTTGACCCTCACTTTCCAAACCATCAAGTGGTATAATAGAATATGATGTACATAGTATATTGTGAGATTGTTGCTTGATTTTCACCAGCTATGAAAGTCATATGATCAAAAAGTTAGTGACAGAAAGGGTATTGTGACTTTTAAATGGAAACATAAAATACCACATAAGCACATACTAAATGTTTACTATTCAGTCAGCATATACTAATATATCTCAAGTGGATAGATATACCTTATACCTCAACTGTTTGCATGACTGATGATGATAGCTAGAAGTTTAAAAACACAGTTGAAAAGGCTTTACAACCCTTGATTTCTGAGCTATCAAGCAGTATTTCACAGTAATACCTAAGCATTACATTTGATGATTGCCACTTGATTTACCGTATTTTCCGCCTAAAAAGCCGAATTTCTGGCCCTAAATTTTGGACCTGATTTTTGGGGGTCGGATTATTGGCCGATCACTCCTTTCGGAAATTTCTTATTCTTAGGAAATGTTTTTCTTTTGAAAATTACCATAGGCGGTAATTTTGTCCCATCAGCAAAGCACGTTAAGACTACAGTGAAACGTTGTTTCTGGAATCTCATTGGTTACCTAATTACAGTGAGTGGAGCCAATAACGAATGACATATTGATTCCATCTCTGTCTCAATACGACACGTTCTGCTTTACTACAGAACGTCAATGATCACACACAACATGCATGCTGACACTGAAATGAGACTAAGAAATCATTTTGAAGAAACTTGTCACTTCTTAAAATGGCTTCGCTTATTAACCGAGCAAAACCCTCATTTTCAGAGCTGAAAATTGGCCTCGGCTTATTAACCGGAAAATAGGGTACTTTATAAACTAGAACGGGCAAGAGACCGAAAGAATTCTGTAATCCTTGCTTACTGAGCCACCAAATGAATTTGTAGTTGTGAAATGTCATTTGACATTTCAAGAGAACCATGCCTGTGATCAAGTGGTGAGAAATCTGCAGAATACACCATCCTGTGCTTGTTAGATTCTCAGCTATGTACCTGAGAAGTATACTTTCTCTATACATTCAGCAAAGGAGTTGCGTTTCCTCTGAATATATCAGCAAAAGGATAAATATTGATCCCAATTGATTAGACTTTTAGCTAAAAGACTTGTATATAAATTTTTCCAGGGGTTATTTATTTTATGACGAAAGAAATAAAAGTCAAGTTGAGTTTTACAGCCCCTAAATGGAAATGTTGTTATGCAGATACAGCTTTGAAAGGTAATCCAAAAACGTTTTTGAAGTAATTCACACATAAGCCAAAGGTAGTCTTTTATAAACTACCAAAATATTTAATGTGTAATGGTAATGTATGTATATGAATAAATGTACAGTCTTACATGTATGAACCTCATACAAGGTCATTGATGAGCAATATATAAAACAAATGAACCAATTATACAATGGAACACAACACTTGTTCATCAGGAATAAGAGAGATCAACACAAGTACAAGTGGTTAGTCAATCAGAAACTCAGAGAAGCCTGAGGATCAGGAAGTTCCTAGGTCTGTGGGTTATGTGTTATATGGACAATTTTGTGCATGATTACAAGTAAAGCCCATAGAAATGTCAATTTACCAATACCCAGTGTCATAGTTCATGTTTATAACACAACTTAACGAGGACATTTTCTAATCAATGTTTGTCAAGGAAATTAATATCATAATTTAAATATAATGAAAAGTTTTAATTGATCCACATTTTAAAAAAAGGCACTTTAAAGAAGATTAGTCAATTTCACCTTTACTGTCACGTGACAACACACAGGTTGACAACACCTTAATTTTAATTTCTGTAACTGAATATGTCTTCACAAACACATCTACTCAGGCAGATGTGTTACATCTCACTGGTGCACTATATCCTTAAGTCAAAGAAAATCTTCCCAGAGATTGGATCTATATATCCTATATATACACACACACCAAGCACATGAATGAAGCCAAGAAGCACAGATGTGCTTGATTTAGTATTTCTAACTCACTCATAATGATATCAGTAGTGGTACAGATAAGTCTGCTGCCTTATAGGTCTTTTCCATCACCATCACCACCATGCAAGGAATTCAAAACGAACTAGGAAGCCTCTGGATCAATGATAAGATTACCTATCTTAACAAGGACAGGAACTTACCAAGTGACCCCAGAAGCAGTCCAGACAATGCTGAATATTGTATAAGAATGACCAGACAGATGGTCAGTATTAGATATTATGAGGAAATAATTTTATCATTGAGCACTGATTTTTAATGCGAGTCAGTTAACAGAAAGACATCTCGAAAGACAAAAGCTAATAACCAATTCACTGATGTTGTGAGGAGTGAAAATCCACCATTTACACAAATATACACATTGTGCTCTAGCTCTGAATAAATGATAAAGATTGATTACCATGTGTTTATCTGTTAATTCCTTAGCTTAAAACTCAGTTGTTTTTTTTCCAGCTAAACTTAGTGTTACATTGTAATTATTATGCATAAAAATCCCATTACACAATGGATCTAAATACTCATGCAGTTATCAGTTTGACATGAGAATACCACACTAGATTTTCTGATTAAAACTGTCAAATAAAAAAAAAGACTTAATGACTGATTTTAAATTACACTAAAGTTCTACAAATGAAAATACTTCAAACTAAATTTATTTCAGGAAATGTGACACTAAATGAGCAGAAATATAATAATACAAATACATATATACGTATCAATAAAGATTCAAGTGAATAGTTTGTGTTATTACAGCAATATACAAATGTATTCTTTCCTAACAATTTTTTATACATACACATGTTTAAAAAAAATAATATATCTTACCAACTCTGAGAGTTTCAACACTAGGAGGTAGCCAACGTTCGCTCGGACGGAGCAGTAAAAAGACCGTGTCCTTATCCACCGTCTGGAAATAGCTTTCATCCTCTATTTCAGTACCATCACACTCTAATAACACTCTTATATGTGTATCGGGGGGATATCCAAGTTTATCTCCACCTTAGTAAGAATCAGAGAAAAAAAAGTTACTAAACAGATCACAATTAAATACTTAAAGAATAATAATAATATAACCATGATACGAGCATTTGCTAATTAATTAGATAACTTTGATTTAAATAGTAGCTTAAACGTGATAATTAAATGAAGGCAATTAATTTCTTGTTCAGTTAGTCAAAAATATTGTGGAATCATACACCTAATGATATGTTTGATACGTAAATAGACGTAAATGTATGGTGTTTTTTCAAAGCTTAGCTTGATGGACTGGGATTCTCTCACTTTGATTTTCCTTAAATCATGAACAAGCACAATGCAAAATATAAATGCTCACTAATTTCCACTGCATTATAAATCTTTTACAATATAACATATTTATTAAACAGAATATGACATTCGTGAATCTTAGTATATGGTCTGAATGACTTATTCTGCACTTCTGGCTTAAATATTAATTCATACAATACAAAAACCACCTATCTGACAAAATGTAACAACAAAAAAAAGATATGCTAACAATACTAAAATAAAACTTAATATGAAGCAAGTGAAATGTTATGTTTTATGAAGGTGTTTAGTTAACTAACAAAACACACATAAACTAGGTATTCCAAACACAATCACTGACTACAATACAAGTCAAATTTGTTTCAAATGATGAAAGCTAAAAATCAAGAGTCTGGAGCAAAGAGTCCAAGTTAGATTGGAGTGAAAAGAACTCTAGTTTCTAAAGACAGGAGGAAGGGCAGCTAAACCAAACAGAGGAAGGGCAGCTAAACCAAATAATGATACTTACCCAACATCTCACTCAAGTAAGTACAGACTAGATTACTATACTGACTTAATACAAATTTTAAAGTATTTGAAGGTAAATTGTTATTTATATCATAAAACTGGTAACACACAAATCATATAGGATGAGACCTGCTAGTATATGGATTTCCACATAGGCTCAGTGCTACATATTTTATGATAAGACCAATAGTTTTAATACTTCTCTTTACCTCAGAATACCAACAACACAAATTGATACAACAAAAATCTCAAACAGAAAAACATGTCTACTGGGTAGAGACCAACTTTTGGCAGATCAATGGGGTACCTTGTCTTTCCAATAAAATGTCTAGACAAAAAGTAAGTTAACAGAGTAGATTTATTACAACTACAAATAAGGAGAAACTTAAGACGTTTATGACTATATGATCTAATAAAAGGACAGAGAAAAATATACGTAAATAACTGAGAAAAAGAGTCCAATTTAAGGAAAGTTTAAAATGCAGATATTATCCAATTCAGAGTATTTAGTACTTATTTTGATGTTTATATTGAATAATCGATTCAAATCGATTCTTCCAAATCAGCTTCTGTGGAAAAACGATAACTTTATTACATATTTGTGAACAAAAACATTTCCATGACAAAAGAAACAAATATAAAATCAAGGAAGTTATGAGAACGTACCACAAAATGACTATTGAGTTCTGTTTCTATTATCATTGTTTGTTTTGAATTTCATGTAAAGCTACTCGAGGGCTATCTGCACTAGCTGTCCCTAATTTAGCAATGTAAGACTAGAGGGAAGGCAGCTAGTCATCACTACCCACTGCCAACTCTTGGGCTACTCTTTTACCAACGAATACTGGGATTGACCGATACATTATAATGCCCCCACGGCTGAAAGGGTGAGCATGTTTGGTGCAACCGGGATTCAAACCCGCGACCCTTGGATTACGAGTTGAACACCTTAACACACTTGGCCATGCTGGGCATGTTTCTATTATCAAATAGAAGTACAATGAAAATGTGCGTTATGAATTACAACCTTTGGAACTAGTAAAATAATATAATTCACTTAAAGATTTGTGTATTACAAGGGCTACCTGCAAAATTAATTTTTTGTTTAGAGGTATTTCCGTACAGGAAAATATGTTTTATATCCTAATCAGCTGCTGTGTACAAGCTAAACTAATTTAAATAACATAAATACACTCTTATTATCTGTTTCATCTATCATAAATATTTGTGACTCACCTTTTTCTCGAAGTTCCACTAGTGATGTTGCGACAACAGCTTTTCTTGTTTGTCGGTCACAGCTCCAAATTTTATATGGGCGATGCTTAAAGTCCTAATATGTTTTAAACAAATGTCAGTGGTGAATTTGACATGATACTTAATTTAGTTACATATACACATAATTAGCTTAAACATTCACAAAATATACTATTTACTTATGGATGATAAACATTTTTTGACATTTTCTCTGTTAAGATAACTTATGATGAAAAACAAGAGTAAAACCTCTTGAATATGTTGTGGCTTAAACACATGAAAGATATTCAATCAATCAATGTCCAAAAACTGACAACTACATTCTCCAATCTCCATGGTTGAATATTTCTCTCTGCCTTCACCAACTCCTCTAATTCAAGCTTTTCATTCTCAAAGCAGTTTCTAAAATCAATAAGCCAAGCCAGTCTCTCCTGCCTGTTGTTTTTTATTCCTCAGTTTAACCTATCAAAATCTCTGCCATCCTTCTCTAAGATTTAATTATATGCTTAAGGCAACAAAGCAACACAAGTTTTGTTTCCTACAAACTATCCAGCAGTTGTTTTTTCTTCTTGTTTTTTTCTCATGCAAATACTTTATCTTTTTAACTTTATAATAAGGTATTAAAAGTTAAGAAACTAGAATGATTCATGGTTTGAGTAATTTAAATTAAATATAGAGGCCTATAACATTGGGCTTGCTTTTGTGAAGTGAAGAATAACCATTCAAATGTTCAAAATGGTATATAGACAGTGTTTCACCAGACAGTCTTACTTGGTAATGTCTCACCCAAATATTTTTTTTATATGGTCTAACTTTTGGTTTTTTACTTTTTTTAAGATATTGTAAAAGTTTGTTTGTTTTAAAGTGAGAACATAATTAGTAATTAACATAACTAACATAACAAGTAATTATAGCTTGTATATTTCAAGATGAGAAATTATACATTGTTGCAAAACATTTATCACTTTGTTGCATAAAATTGGCATCTCATTAGAGAAAAATTGTTTTCTTTCAATAAAACAGTCGTCAAACACATTCTTCAGTCGAATACAAGACTAAAAATTTTTGAAAAATGATTTAACAATAAAAAAGAGATACGAAAAAAACAATTTTGTTTTAACACAAAACAAACACTATGATGATTCAATTCGTATAAAGAAAACATAGAACAATTGACAATAATTGAAACATCAATAAAATCTTCTTGAATAATTAGAAAAATTTTGATGGTCGACTTCATTTGATTACCACATCCAAGTGTTATAATTTTCACAAAGTATGCAACGTATGCTTTACCAAAGTAACACCAAAATTTTTTCAAAACTCTGTATTTATGAATAGAAATGCAACATCAAAAGTTAGTTTCTTTTCAAGCGACAATCAGTAATCGTGGAGATGAGACATTGTTTGGTGAGACTTTGCCATGGACCTGTTGAAAACAACCAAGGATTTGGACAATCTTCCTACAGGTTATTTAAATGAGTAAAATGAGAACCTTTTGTTTTCTCTCAATTTTTGTATTTGGTTAAAAAAAAGTTTTTATAATTATCTGTAGTCTAAAGGTCTTTTTTTTTCTCTAACTTTTCCATCAAAAGGTGTGTAATGAAGAGTCTGATAACACAAACTTGAATATTAGCAGTAACAACGACATGCGAAAATGTACCAAATAAATTGCTTAGTTTAAAGATAGGCATGTTCCTAATGAGAGGCAAAGGATAATAGAGAAGATTAAGCCTAATTAGTTTAGAGTTACTGAAAACATAAATGCCAAAATCTGAGACAAAAGCCATGAATTTAAGAATTTTAAATCAATAGAAAGGTAAAAAAAAAATTATAAATTTGGTTCAAAAATAAAAAAAGAGCTAATATGAAACAGATGGTTGATACTGTTAATACTGATAGCAAGGTTTGTTTAATATGTTAAAACTAAGCAGAATGTTAGAAACAGGATTAAACCATTAAAGTATGCTGATGGCAAGATTGTTGTTGAAGGTTAAGATATAGCTGAGGTTTTAACTGTTCTCTTTTCTTCTTTGTCGACAAGAGAAAACATCAAAAATATTCCTTACCCTGAGAATTCTGTGTGAAATACTGGAGTTGACATGAATCATGAAAGTCATGGTGGTAAGTAATATGATTGAGAGATTAATAGCATGTAAAGGAGGCTTACCAGAGGGTTTTAAAGGAGGTTACAAACCAATTATATGAACCTCTCTCATTTATGTTTAGTAAGTCACAGAGAGAGAGAAGGTCAAAGCTTGAACATTGGCAAGTTGCTTACAGTGTAAGTTACACTAAAAGTCAATGGGATGATAAAAGCTGCCCTAGAAATTATAAACCAATTAGACTTATTTCTGAAGGAAAAAATTCTAGGGTCTTATAAAAGAAGCTTTTCAAATTAATATAGTAAATTTCTTTCTTTGTTAACCTGATGATGACCAAAGAAGGTCAAAATGTTGTTTGCCCCTCTACACAGAGTTTTCTCTATCCATACCAGCCGTTTTTATATACGTAGTTAAATATTATATAATGAATGAAAACCAACACAGATTCACCAAAGGGTAACCTTGCTCTGTTCACAGGTAATATCTTTTTCTCAAAGATGGTTTTGTTACCCAGCTGAAGAAAAGGGTGTGGAATTGGTATACTGATCCTAGAATTTTTTAAATAAGCTTTTGATTATGTGCTGTGAAAAAAGGTAAGCTAAATAAATCACATCAGTAGCAGATAAGAAAAGAATGGTTAATTAGATTGTCAGATCGTTTAATGTGAGGAAGCAAAAGGAATTGTTATTTGTGGATTCCACTCAAATTAGTCCATTTACCCTAGTAAAGTGGTGTCAATGCTTGGGACTTGGTTTTACTTATATTAATAATACTGATATAGGCAACACAATTGATAACTCACTTAAGTTTGTTGACAACATGAAAACCTTTGATATTTCTAGTTATATTAAAGATACTGAAGTACTTGTATTAATTTTTAATTTGGAAAAATGTTTAACAAATGATCTGTAGTTAATTGAATTTGTGAGTTAAAGCACTTGAGTAATCATAATTGGAATCAAATTTATATAGAATGGAAGCCATAAAATAACCTAACCAAAGAAAATTAATCTCAGTAGGGTTGTAGATAAATCACTCACACTAACAAAACATTGCTCTTTTGCTACTTGCAAAGCTAATAAAGTTTTAGGGTGCATTTATAGTATTATTAATTATAAATAACAATAGCTAAATATAACTCTTAAACAAATCCCTAGTTATGATGACTAAGGAAGAACAATGTTGTGTAGGAAAAGTCTTATAAGAGCATTATTACGATAAGTCTAGCAATAGAAGGAAAAAATATACAAGTTAAAGATGTCTCAATTTATTTTCTCTTAAGATAATAAAGGGTGATCTAACCAATATAATATTATTTAGTGGACCAACAGGTTTAAAGCCTCTGATTTTTATGTTTTATGTTCTGAAAATAATAGGACGATAGAGTTTAAGATTAAAAAAGAACAGCCTAGTCTCCAGTTAAAACAGTATTATTTTTATAACAAAGTGATTGACTTGATGGAGTTAGTTTTATTGGTAGTATCAACACTTTACAATTTTTAAGAGGAAAATTGCAAACTTCCCAAAGGGTAAAGGGTTATTTTTAAAGGTTTTACTTTTCTTAAGGATAGATGTACAAGGATAATCATGAAAGCCCAAGTACCTTTTTTTTTTAAGTTTCCATACACGTTTTAATCAAACTAAGAATTATTTGCAATTTTTACCACAGTTTAAGGCTTGATAGAAAATTGCCCCATAATTAGTGCTTCTTCCAAACAGTTTTTATCTTCCAAATTTTCATAACCTAAGTGCAAAATTACATGTCTCAATATCAAAATTCATCTTCCACACTGTCATCCATTCAATAAGACTATCAAGCTTGTTTTGGATAAAGTAAGCATTTTCACTAGGACAACTGATAAACAAAAGCCCAACTCATAAGAAACCTATATGATAATTATTCATGATATACAAATTAATAAATTACAATGAAATACCAAAATTATCATAAACATCATAAGCTGTCAGTATACAAGGTTTCAATGAACTATAAACATTAAAAAAATCAGGTGTGAAAGCCCCCTTCCTAATTTTGACTTAGTAGCAAAAGCTCCCCAATAGGGAGTGTGGACTATCATGAAAAGTTACTTCTCTTGTTTTTGAATCCCATGGTTAACAGCTCCAATCATCAGTGCTCACTCAAATTCAAGTATATGTTCTGAACAACTTGATCATTTCTAGAATAGCCACATGTAAATTATTGCAAAATTTATAAATAAAATAATCTAAATCAACATCACTAATTATTTCTTATATAAATTCATTACATTACTTTAGTCAGGTCATGTAATTATATTCATTTTTGTATTTTCTTTAATTATATCAGTAATAGAGAAATTTTATTTTTACAAGAACAACCATTACTACTTCAAATAACACTGTTAACACAACAGTCAGATTGAATGAACGTACGTACACAACCCATGTTTCACTGCCGACACAAGATACACACGTTTACCATAAAGCACAACTTAAAACATTCTCTAACTTGTAACATGCATACAAATATTTTACATCAATGAAAGCGCGCTCTACAACGCATAATTTTGTTTTTACTCGAGTTTCACAGTTGCTATACGTTATTTAATGAATCTTAACTCAAAGATAAATATTAATAATGACATATTTTACTGTATTTTATAGTTCAAGAGGACAAATTGTACAATCAAGTGAAATTAATGTTAATTAGACGTGGTAACACTACTACAACCAGTTCATGTTCCAATATTCGTTTACCACCTACACCTCACTTCAGTTTCCATTGAACGTTTTTCATTTAACTTGCACTAAAGTCGAGCTGCACATAACCTTCCGACACAAAACTATATCACTTTTAAACAGCTAAGCCTAATTCAACATTGAAATATATATAATAAAATAATACCTACGTTTATTTTAGTCTGTCTTACCGCCGTTGACATCATTTCATCTTCATTTTTCTATATTAAACGACTGCAATTTATAAACGACAAAAATCAGATTATTATTCACACATACACCACTCTCCGAGTTAATCCGACCGAGTACAGAATGTTCCTCCCACCCAAATGCCCTCTGTTATACTTCATTGCAGTGTTAATAAAAAATCTTACAACTCCCACGTGCTGCTTCACCAGTTGAAATCTATTGAAGGAACTGGCATGCGTGGTGATTATCAGGATCTCGAATAGTATTTTGTACTTGAAACAAAAACACACGGATCATTTAATAAAGTTTAGTTTCCAAGTGTTTTGATAACTTACGACTGAAACTACAGATTTCAATACTAGCGTATAATGATATTTCAAATTCATTTTCATGTTAAAATTCCTGCTTCATTTACGTAATAATCCTCATCGTTTTTATATGTGATTAAATATGGGATGAACATTTTATCCAATTATATTGGTAATCGTCTTCCTTAAAAACAAAAGCTTGTATTTCGTCGAAGTTTTCATGCAATGTGTATATATTTTTCTTATGAGTGGGTAGGATGTGGAGTAACTACTAGGTTTTAGATATTTAAAATATATTAAGATTACAAAAAGAAATTAATTGAAAATGATAAATTCTGTTTAAAACGTTATTTATATATACGCTTGTTTACGATTCCTTTGTAACCAAAATTTAATTTTAAGTCCAAATGGCTTTTTTATTTTAAATGTACTCCGTATTCTGTCAGATTTTATGTTCACCTATAGTGAATAATGCAGAGGACGATGATTTTTATGTTAAAAGATAGCAATAAAGAGAAGTATAATAATTCGATAAAGCATTATTCAAACTTTAAGTTCTGATTTCATCACATTGGGGAAGGTAACCATGACTTCTGCAGTGTAATAAATACTCTAGAAATAAAAGATCTCGTAACATCTTATATATATATATACATGCGTTTATGTATATAACATTGTAACGCGTTCTTTCTTTCTGTTGATTCTTTTAAACTATTTTATGAAAATAAAGTCATTGTACATTAACTGGAGAACCGAAAGAACTTTATACACAAGGGTAAAAGAGTACCTTTACAAACTACAACATGAGAAAACCACAGTTACAAATCATATTTCAAATAATTGTGGCCAAGTAACGCTTAGCATGAATCCACTTTTCTTTCTATATATTATTACCAAATACATAGGTAGAAAATTAAAAAAAAATCAACAGTTCTTTTCACCTACAGATGAAAAGGGACAAACGATGGCACTTATATTTTTCTATCCTAACTTGTTTTCGAACTACCTTTATTTTCAATAGGTATATTTGTTGCTATGATGAACAAAATAAATTCCCAACAATAAACTATACGTATAAATATAATATCCGATACGTGTTATACTAGTAATAAACGACGATCTAACACCAAATTTGTTATGTTATTTAACTGGATACAACGTTTCGTTTGTGTGTGTTTTCTTATAGCAAAGCCACATCAGTCTATCTGCTGATCCCACCGAGGGGAATCCTACCCCTGGTTTGAGTGTTGTAAATCCGTAGATATGCCGCTGCACTAGCGGAAGGCGTTCCGTTTAACCACGTCTTTAGTAACGTTTCGCCAGTAATAAAGTACCAACCGCAACTGCCAATACAAAGCTTCCACTGATTTCAATGCTAAATAAGAAAGGTTGTTTATTACTAGTATTAATATGTTTTGAGTATACAACAGAAATTAAATAACGAGGTTTCAAAATCTGATGCTATAACGTCATTCATTTCTAAAACTAAGATGTATTTTAAACTGCAGTCTGCCCTACAAAAATTAAATGTGATGAATTCCTTTGTTTCGAGAATATAGATGTATGGTTTGAGATTAAACTTGCAAAATAGCGAAGACTGGTAGTTATGGAGGAAAAAGAGAAGGAAACAGTAAATGTAAGATTTTACTTTGTTAAATATTGGATCCGGTTTTTAATTCTCTCTGTAAATGAGATGTTACTATTTATTCAATTGAAATTTCTTTATTTTCTTCCTGAATAATGCATTTTAATTCATCTTAAACTTTTAAACAAAAAGTAACTAAGATTACTGGAATTGAAAGTTAGAAGTTTGAGGAAAATACTACTAGTAGTGCTAAGGTAGAATGGAATAAGAAAGATAGTTTCGTAGTTTATAGGCTTTATTATATTTATTAGTTATAGAACTTGTACTGATGTTCATGCAGGAGTTGATTGATAATAATAATAATAGTACAGTGGTAAGGCTTAAATTTGTTAAAGTTACTAGTATTTATTGTCTTATTAACATTTCACAACTCGAAACAAAGTTTGCATGATTATATGATTGTTATTGGTTTTCATAAAGTAATTGGATATATTTAATCAAATGTGTATGTTTGTATTGGGAGGATGGTTACGTATTGAATAGTAAAGAACTATATAATACAGTGAGACATAGAACTTGTTTATATGTCAACATCATAGTTGTTAATTCACCCAATATGTTGTGAAAGTAATATTTGTAAACGAATATACAGGTAAGTCAATAAAAGGATAATAGTAAAGGTGTACGAATTTGATTTTAGTTCGAATAAGAATATAAGTGCAAAGAAAATGTGTCTGACTTTAGTTTAAGCCTTATAGTTTAACAAAAACATATATTTCAGGAGACTTTTTTCATTTAATGCTTTGAGAATCTGTTTAGTTTGTTTGCTTTATTTCGAATGGTAAATGAGCAATTTTCACATAAAAAAAGAAGGTAATGACTCGGTAATTTTAAAGATTGGACATTAAAAAGCATCTGTTATTTCACAATTACTTTATTTATTTTTCATGGAATATGAAATGTTATGAATTGAAAAAGGCTTTTTTTAATCAGAAAATTCTGTCTTTCACTTTGGCAATCCATGGAGCCTCACACCTAACTTTATATAAATGTTATACTACAAGTCCCAAAAATTTGTTTCAAAGAAACTATTATTCTTTAAATTGTGATTTGAAAAATACTATCTTCCCTAACTAGTATAATTATCACTCATCTTGAAGTGGGTATATATATTCATATACAGAACTTTATGAATGTCTGTAGCAAATAGTACATTTAATATTCAATTATTTCTAACCTGTGTTTTTCATCATTCAAACAAAACTACTTATAACGGAATTAAACTTTTATATAATGGTACAAACTAATACTTTCAGAAGGTGCTGAAGAGAGCTGCAAAAATAAGTTACAATATGATGCATTCTGTTGAGACATAAAATACTTGTAACTGTGGTTTTGGTCCAGCATAACCAAGTGGGTTAAGGCATTTAACTCATCATCTGAGGATTGCAGGTTTGAATCTTCATCACACCAAACATGCTCCTCCTTTGACCCACGGGACATTGTAATGTGACAATCAATACCACTATTCGTTGGTAAAAGAGTAGCTAAAGAGTTGGCAGTTGGTGGTGATGACTAGTTGCTTTCCCTCTACTCTTACATTGCTAAATTAAGGATGGCTAGTGCAGATAGCCCTTATGTAGCTTTGTGCAAAATTCCAAAACAAACATTGTTTTTCAAACTTGAATAATTATGAGAGAAATTTGATTTAAATGTTAAGATTATTGAGAAAATAAAAAAATATCCTCAGTGATGTCGAGAAACCCACTTGTTGAGAAATTTATATGCAAAAATGGCTCGTTTGGGTTGAGAAAATATTTTACATAGAAGAGCGAACAACGTTTCGACCTTCTTCGGTCATCATCAGGTTCACAAAGGTTCCTTTGTCGAAACATTGTTCGCTCTTCTATGTAAAATATTTTCTCAACCCAAACGAGCCGTTTTTGCATATAAAAAAAAAATATCCTGTTTTATGTCTGGAAAAGTAATATTAAAAACAGAGATTAATATTAATTTCCCACTAGAGTAGGCTGTGAACAGTTTTCCTTTAGAATATTCAAAATCTAAGGTTTATGAAGGCACAAAATAACAAATAAAAAAGTAAAAATAACACCTGACAATCTTTGAAAATATAACAATGGTGAATGTAATACAAAGAAGACAGTATACTATTAAACATTCTGTGTGAAGTGTCTGGTACTATCATTATTACTTCAGCTAATCTTCAATACTTAATAAACATTGGAAGTGGTTATAGGAAGTGTTACCTAATTATAAATCTTTTCTGAAAGCTGAAATGGAAGTTCATAGCTGTTTCTCTTGATGATGAGAAATCCACTTGAAATAAAATGTACCTCAGAATGACTGAAAACTTGAAGATGACCTAGGAAGGTCAAAACGTTGTTCTCTCCTTATTGGTAAAAGTGTTAATACCCATACCAGCCATTCTGACATACATTTTCATTGCTGTTGTAGTATTAGTTGTATAGATGCTGAACTTTTAAAAGTTTTTTTTCCCCCTAAGACAAATGAATTTTGATTTGGTGACCTCACTGGGGTGAGCAGGACCTTCATCATGAACTTTACTTTTTCATTCCTAAACTTAGCATCAGTTTTGTCTGTATTATGAAACATATAGTAAATTTTCTGTTTTGTGTTTCTCAGGAGGTAGTAGATGTCAATGATGCCAAATCCAGTAACCAAAATGAAGAAATTAATAAAGATGGAAGTCAAGAAGCTAAAGCACCACGAGAAAATCTTGTAATAAATTTATTTTCTCCATAGCTAATGATTTATACAAGTGTAATATATATAGTTAATGATTTATACAAGTGTAATATATATATAGTTAATGATTTATACAAGTGTAATATATATATAGTTAATGATTTATACAAGTGTAATATATATACAGTTAATGATTTATACAAGTGTAATACACTATCCAGAATTAAATCTTGACTAAAGAAGATATATTTTTCCCACTCCACATCAATCCAATAACCATCTGTTGTTGTTGTTTTACTCTAGAAATATCTTTACTGAAGGGTTTTTAAAAAAAATTGCAGAATTTTGATGTTCTGAGTGATTCAGCATTCAAAACTTATACATAAATGTGTACTTAGATGTGATGATGTGTAAGTTTTCGAGTTTGAATGCACGTTCTGATTGTGAGATGCACATTATCTAGATACTATTCTGCCTTAATTTACAACTGTTATAATTACTTTTGTTTTCCAAGACATACTTTACACACACCATTTGAATATTTCTTACGTTTAGTAGGGAAGAATTTGAGTAGGACAAAAGCATTTCCACGAGTTATACAGAGTTGGATCAGTTTTAGCATTTACAAAAAGTAACATTTTAGGACAGCTTAACTTTACTGTGGCTGCTGTGTGTGTCACTTAGTAAAAGCTGTTGAGTGACAAAGATGAAAGGACAGAATTTTATTTGGGAAAATACACATACATCACTGATGTATGCTGCCATCTATGTGCAGGCCATGGAACTTCAGTTGTATACTGTTTTAAGTTATTTGAAGGAGCTGGAAAGTGAAATGGCTCCATCACAAAATATTTTAACACAATTTAAGATGGACTGGAGATAAATAAATTTATATTTGCAAGGGCAAAAGTAAATAATTTTTAGAAATAAGCTACATTGTAGTTATCTGTATTAAAACAAAAATGTTTATTAAGGTTCTGACACTGAAGCCATAAATTTTTATTAACATAAAATTAGTTACCCAGGCATGATGATTTTGCAGAGAGTGAATATTATTTAATTCAGTTTTGTTTTTTCCCACTTTCTCTGGAATGTTTACAGTAAACAAATCTCTCATACTAGGTTTATTTTTAGATACACAATGAAAGAACAAAATACATGATTTAAGATTTCAGCATTTATCCAAAACTGGAAACTGATGAACTTGGGAGAATATGAAGAGGGTTATTACTATTTCTTGGTTGAGCAAAATTAAAACTGTCATTAAAATCACTGTTTTCAAGTCCTAAACAAAAGTTATATTAGTGTGTCCACTGTATGTATTTATATGCTTGTGGAACGTGGAAATATGAAATATACGGGTAGTTAGTTTTTTTTTAGCATGAGGTTATTAAAATATTGACATATTACCAGTCCATGCCTGTATGTAAATGGCATTATTAGTTTAGTCATGGTTTTTTTTTCTTTTATTACAATTTGAAATGCCTAAGACATTTACTAATAAAATTATTAATAAATCAGTATCCATTATAGGGTGTCTTTAAGATATTTTTTGTATTGAGTAGGCCAGTCTCTATGGGTGTGGTATATATATCTCCAAACTTCTGTTGTATAACTGTACAAGCATGATATGTTATTTTCTGTGTTTCAGATAGCAACAGCTATTCACTTCCTTCGAAGTCCTAAAGTTAAAGCAAGTCCTTTATCACAGAAAAGAGCTTTTTTGATTAAAAAGGTGTGTGCGTGTGTGTATGAATAATAACCATTTGTATAAATGTTGGAAGATTTAAAACAACAACAAATTGTTTTATACAAGTTATGTAACTTAATTGGAAGTTCTTTTGTGATAACACTATGTAACACAGATTTTGTTCCTGGATAGTATGTGTTATGTCTTAATTGCTTATATTGTAAAAGTACAGAAAATGGCCATTATTCCCTTCAAACTTTGCTTTTGTGACCTGGATGATGAAATTTATAAACCAACCTATTTTCCATGTAAAAATCAGACATATTTGCACATTTTTATTTACACAAGGTCTGACTAAAACAACATATGAATCAGGATTTACATGTATTTATACTGAAGTTATACAAAATGAACAAAAATGTTTAGAAGTGAGTAGTTTTTCGAGATTTGCGACTGTAATGTAAATCTCTTTTACATATCAGCCCCCAAATATATTCTCTATCATGTTTTCATTATACACTCCCAGGTCACAAAAGCAAAGTTTGAAGAGAAAAATAGGTGTTTTTCCATTCACTTTAGGCATAAGGAATTGGGAAATAACACTTTCTGCCCAGGAACAAGAAAAAGTAAAAATGTTGTTACATAGTGTAATTTAATCATATTTTGAACGTGTTTACCATGTGGATGTTTATCTTCAAAAATAATTTTTTTTATAGGTTAATATATTTGGTCTTTTAAGATAACAATCTCTAAAATTCTTCTAGACTGTACTGATTGGAGGTTATTAATGTGATTTTGATTGGCTCTAGGACTTACAGATGAAGAAATTGACTTTGCCATTGAACGAGCTGGTATTGATAGAAATGATGCCTTTGCTTACAATAGACCAGGTGAAGACCCATTGTCACTTCAACCAAAGACTGTTATGCCACTTAAGCAAGGTAAACGAATAATTTTTTTGAAAGTTAATGGTACTTGTAAAGAGATTCGGTTATCTAATTTCTTCTTGGTTGTATCTGGTTGTCTTGGGTGAATAATGCCATATTTTTATAAGACCTAATTTACTTTGTTTGTTCTCTGTTTTTATTTCATTATTTTGAATAATAAACCAAAAACTTATAAGAAGCATAATTACATCATGTTGGTCATACTTTTGGTATCTTATACAAAAATAGATTAATAGGCCTAACAAAAATTGTGATTAAAATCACATTAGCCTTGCATATCTTGTTTTTTTCCCCTACACCTTATAGTTAATCCATTATAGATTATACCCATGTAAAATATTAAATCTCATATTTCTCTGTCAACTGTCAATGCACAAAGGGTTTTTTAGTTAACAAGAACTTACCAACTAGGCTGGACATGTTATTCAAAATGCTATTTTTGTATGATCTTATATTGGTATGATTTTTATCGCTACCCATGTGTGTACAACTGAATATCAAATTTCATATTGTAAGTTAAAAGAAATGATTCTGATGCTGCTTCAACAACTTTTCACTAAATTATTTTCCAACATTTATTTAGCAAAGTCAACAGAATGGTTTACTCTGATCATTCTTCTTTGTAAACGATGGAATTATTTACTTTTTAGAATTTTTCTGATCATTATAAAACACAGGTTTATGTTTGTTAAAAAAACTATAATTCTTTTAGATTCTCATGTGATTTGGTTTTTTTCTTGTCCTTCTTTGGTTTTGTTACCATAGGGTATAGTTTTTTCTGAATGACTTTTAACAAAGTTGTACTTTGAAAGTAGTTAACAGGAAGAGTTTAAATGGAATCGGATACAATATGTCCTGTTCACATCATTGTGGAGTGAAGAATAATTTATGCTTTAAAAGGAAAGTCCAAGCATATGTAGGTATGAAAAACTGACGTTGATGGAAAGTTTTAAAAGAGTAAGGAACAAACCTGGGAATTATTTTATGTTTCATCAGATGGCCTTTTCATTTCTGAAAGTGATTTAAATTATATTTATTTGAAAGCTACAGACTTTCACATCTATGAGGAGACATCAAGTCAACAGGGTTAGGCTTAGTGAGAATGATAGGTGGTGACAAAATATTCAAGTGATTCAAATTTTTATGTACTGAATATTATCAGTAAGATAAAAAAGAAGTAACTATTCACTGATAAACTCATATCTACAAGATAATTTCTTATTTGGACCAACAATATTGTTAGCAAAGGTACTTTTGTCTGATCTTCTGTCATTTTGAAAGGTCAGGTTCCTTGGTCATTGATAATTTTGTATTTTATGACTTATAGTTGGTAGTGGTGACTACTGCAGTCAGCGATATAGAATATTAAAAACATATCTATAAAGTGTAACTTTCTGATCAACAGTTAAAAAATGTTTGGAAAGTTCACAACTTAAAACATGATAGAAATATTAAATCTATTTATATGAATTTCTAAGACAAAATTAGATACTATGTAGTAAGTTCATATACTAGGTTTCATTAAGTTTTTCCACTGTGAGAAAGAAGAAAGCAAGAATCATTAGTGACATCCTTCTGGCATGTAAAAGGTTAAATGTCAAAGTCAATTGAAGCAATAAAATGAATGGGGCCAATAATAATTGTGATAAAATTTACAATAGACTGTAAATATGTTTTAATCCATTAATATTTTGTATTATACAGTAATGTGTAAAAGTGTTAGGATAAGAGAATATTTTGCCATTCTTTCCATTTAATGGTTATTTCTTTCGTGCCGTTACAGAATGTAGTTTAAACACTGTGGTAATACTTCACTGATTCATGTTGACAACTGGATGAGCCTGTATGAGAATACTTACTGTACTTGTATCAAGGCATGCCATAAGGATTATGCTTGAATGAACATACTGATCAAATGTAAGGTTTCAAATAACTGTCATGGCACCTCATGCAGTGTCTTTACTACACAGCAAGAAGCTAGCAAGGATGTAGCATGTGGTACCAGTATATTTTACAAGAAATCAATTTAATATCTCTTCACAAATAAACCTTGATGATAGCTGTTTAATATTATACATTAAGTTTCATTGTCATGCCATGGTTCATAGAGAATTGTCAGTGGAGTAGAGAGTTCATGTTAGGGTTTTACGTGATGCTGACTGGACTGTCTGACAAATTGCTGCGTATATATGCAAAAACGGCTCGTTTGGGTTGAGAAAATATTTTGCGTAGAAGAGCGAACAACATTTTGACCTTCTGACCGAAGAAATATTTTCTCAACCCAAACGAGCCGTTTTTGCATATATATTTCTCTACAAGTGGGGTTTCTCGACATCACAAATTGCTGCATACTTGAAATGCTCCCAAATACAAGTACACCATATATTGTGAAACTGAGAGGTATATATAAAAATAGGAAAGGAAGACAAATCAGCAGTTAGTTCCAAATAAAGTTAGTGTATTATAGATATTTAGAGTAAAATCCCAAAGGACACTTTGATTACATGTGTTGTAACAATGCCTGAATGACTCTCTGTAGTTATTAAAGAACACACTGATGCTAAGCAGTTCCATCTGTGATTTACCACCTGTTGTTCTTTGAAAGTAGCCACAAATCAAAATTTTGATTTTGCCCTAATCTTTCTGTCTGGTACTGTGGGAATGTAAAAATTTTTTAAATATTTTTTTGTTTGATTCTAAACCTAATCAGTTCAGCTTTAAAAAATTCCATTTAAAAGTGTAATATTAAGTTGTTTTTTTTCTGCATTCAAAATTGGTATCTATAAGAGATATTTGCCAGTCTCTAGGAGGCTTTTTCTTAATGCTGAAAGTCATTAGGCTGGCTATACATCAACAAAATCTTGGGTAAGATACTATTTTTTTATTGTAAGACACATTACTACTTTAATGGTTTATTGTGTTAAGGCTTCTTCCTTTTAAGTTTCATAGCAATAAGGCTTTTCAATAAGACTCATTTTTTTAAGTGACTCAGTAGAAGTGGTTTGTAAGAAGAGTTCAAAATAAAACTACAATTGTAGTTTCTTTTTGCATTTTCTTTAATGACTTGTATAACATTTGCTTTTCTGCTAAACATCAGAGTTCATCAGGATAGTATCTTCTTCAAAACCATGATTTCAGCTGCTTGTTTTAATTGCAACGTTAACAGAGGTTTATGTTTTTGTTATTAGTTAAATACCTTTAAATTTATATGTGGTGAAATTCTTTATTCTGTTGTTTTTTTATTCTTCAGGTAATTTTCAACCTGACTTATCAGTGTGGCAGAAGTGGCAAACATTTTATTCAGGTGCAGTTTTAATTGGAATTACATGCTATGGAGTTTATTACATATACAAGGTTGGTTTTAAACACTTTAAAAAAGATTTATAAAACATTTGTTCTATTCATGATATCTTGATTATAACGAGTGATGAGGAACAAAATGTAGAGAAAAGTATAATGATTAAACAAAGTGCAAAATCAGTTTTATTGGTGGGCTAAACTTTTATTGTTATATTAAAGTTATAATAAAGCAAATGGATGGTTTTATGGTACTGGTTGGAACAGAGGATTTTGATTTATGAAACTTTGTAGAATGGACTACAACTGTCTGTTGTGGAGACAGAAGTGTAGGGGACGACATTTCGAAAGTCGTCCTGTGCACTTGTGTCTCTACAACGGGCAGTTGCCGTCCATTCTACAAAGTTTCATTGTGAATACTCTGCCTAAACAATCTATCAAAGATTTTGATGTAATAAAAGTAACAGAAGCTTTGGTTAAATTTCAGCATTTTTGGTGATGGGAATTTTTTGAAATACACAAATTTTTAACAGGAATAGAGTACTAGAAAGAGGGAAGGAATGGTTTTGTATATAAAGTCTGAGTTACATCCTGTTGAAGTTGAGTTGAATCTTGGTTTTTGTTTCTGTTTATGAGGGTGAATGCTTTTAGTTGGAAATTGTTACAGATGAAACTAATGAAGGTAATGATAAACACTGCAATAAGATAAAGAAATTGGCTGTTAATAAGGCAATAATTATGGAAAATATTAATTTTGAGCATATAAATTGAGAAATGTTGGACTATATCATGAGGGAGAAAGTTTTTTATTAGAAAGTGTTCAAGATGATTTGTCTTTGACTGTTTTCAGGGAACCTGCTGGAAGAATGCATTTTAGCTTTACTATTAACCTTTCTCACAGAAATAGTTGACAAGTTGGAGATTGAAGAGTATGTGGGTGTGAGTTATTGTAACTAAACCAAATCTGATATTTTGCATATGGAGATAAGAAATAGTGAGATTTTTAGTTCCAAATTGTAAAAAAAAAAAATTGAAGGCATGAGACAAGAATTATTTGCTGTAAATTGGCTAACTACATTGTTTGGAGATACTGATTAAATGTGGAAGAGATTTCTTAAGATAAATTCTTTAATGTTCAAGATAGGAATGTTTGTTATCATAAAAAGGGGGGGTACCTGCAAGTATAAATCTGATTGGCTCACAAAGGGCATAAAGGATAAAAACATTATGAGTTTAATGTTTAATTTGAATGCAATGATGGGAGATTCAGAGGACTTTAGAAAATAAAGAGAGTTGGTCAAATGGACAATTAGGAAATCAAAAACTGTATGAGAAAAAAGTTTATTGAAAGTATATAAATATGTAATCATAGGCCTATTAATTTTAAAATCTGGTAAAAAATGCTTTATATAGGTTATTGGTTATATATTTACAAACGGCTGGTATGGGTAGAGAAAGCACTAGTAGAACGAACAACATTTCGACCTTCTTTGGTCATAGTCAGGTTCACAAAGAAAGAAAGGGTTACTGACCAGTAGCTGACCACATGTTTGAAGGCAGTTGTATAATTGAGTGTAGGAATGTAGAAGGCGAGCATAGATGTTGGATTATATTTATTAATATTAAGCATGCCCTCTACATTCCTACACTCAATTACACAACTGCCTTCAAACATGTGGTCAGCTACTGGTCAGTAACCCTTTCTTTTTTTGTGAACCTGACGATGACCGAAGAAGGTCGAAACGTTGTTTGCTTCTCTACTGGTGCTTTCTCTATCCATACCAACCATTTGTAAATATATTCTCTACAAGTTGGTTTTCTCGTCATCACAGGCCATTGGCTAGGCCACATTGAGAACATTGTGCTCAGCCGTGGGATCTTTATTTTGAAAAACCATTAAATTGTTGGGAAGAGTTTCAAAGGAGGGTTACTAGTATGATATCTGCAATAGAAGGGCTGTTATTTGAGGATAAATTAAGATTCTGAATTTGTTTGTCCTTGAAAAAAGATGTTAGAGGGGATCTGGCTTAGGTGTTTAAGATTGTAAGAGGAACTTTTGGTGTCGACGCATCATCTATATTCATACTTAATGGCCAGAATGGTAGGACTCTGGGGGGTACAAATATAAATTTCGACAAGATTGGAGTTATCTTATGCTAAAACAGTTTTCTTTTGCTAACAGCAGAAGTTGGTCCTTGAAATGGGTTGCCTTTACTTTGACGGGCAGTAAGTTTAAGTGTATTTAAAGGAAACCTCGATAAATGTTTCAGTGATAAAGCTGGCTTTGAGTGCTTTTGTTTTTTAGTTCATTATGATAGATGGGATGACCTAGATAGACCAATAGGTCCATTGTTGTCTTTAAATTATAAGTGTTAGACTGACATCTAGTTTCTCAGACAAGTGTAGTGGTGGATGCTGTTTTGTCACACCAATTTCCTTTCTTTTAGTTTGTAAATTCAGAATGAGGGTTGAAGGCCATCTGTATGTACGTAACCATTTTGTATCTTCTGTGTGTGAAAAATTTTAAGCCATCAATGACAGCAATTATAATAAAACATTGCAAATAAATCACAGACAAAATTGCAGTCCTGGTTGCTTACATTATGGCCATGTGGAATGAACTAGTCATAAATTTTGTGTAAATTCTGAATTATTCCTTCTTTCTTTCTTTCTTTTTTTAATTACTTTTAAGGGCATGAACACACACACTCGCGTATATATGTGTAGGTTTTCAGGAATTCTCTGCTTTGTAAAACTATATGATACGAACAATGCATTTTATGAATACATTAGCACTGGAAAATGTTTGAAACTTTTCAACTTGGCCTAAAGTTTATTATGATCTGTTATAATTTTAAGTGCCATTTAGTACACTTTTGGGTTATTCATATTCATTCTATTAATATATTATGTGTCTACACGTGAAAAATGTAATTTTTTTTTGAAATAATATAAAACCTTAGATTATGAGAAATCTAGATTTAATGCCCTAGAACAATTATGAGATATAACTGTTTAAAAAACATTTTATTTAGAACATCAGTGGAAACTAATTATGAAATACAAAAACAATTTTGCTTTTATGTCTGTCTTACTGTTGTTTTTGTGTTACATTTGTGAATTCTGGCCTACGTATTTTAATATTTCTTAAAATTCTTTTGTTTAAATAGACATACGTAAGGCCATGGCTCCTTGGAATCAAAGAAGAAGACAGAATTTCCAGAGTTGAGCAACAACTCTGTGATATGAATGACTCTTTGTCACAACTTCGACATTCTTTATTGAGTGTTGAAACGCATCTCTCCCAGCAAGTAAAAAAACTGTCTTCTCTTGAAGAGGTTTGTGAAAGAAGATTACATGTGTACCATTAAAGTTCTTACCACATGTAATTTATTTAGCAATGTGCTACCAAACAAAATTAGTGTTAATATTGAAATATTGAATATTCATTGGAAATATGAAACTATTTTGAAAATTTATTGAAAGGAAAAAATAAAGAAACAGGTATGAACTCGTTACTAATTTTGACTACGTACTTTCCTGGTAAATAAGTGACTTGTAATTTTTAGTTTTAGTTTTAATTTTGAAATAGTCATTTTTTGAATGGTATAGAGATAACTTATTTCCAAAATGATATACAAACAAAAAGGCATTATTTGTAGGCTTTTGTTACTACGTAACATGGTATCAAGAACAAACATTACCTAAAGATGAGCAGTTAACTCATTTACATGATTACCTGTGAGCATGGGTTACAGTGATAAATGTTTTCATGTAAAGTAATCAGTTTTAAAAAAGTGATTTGATTAATTTGATGTATGCTACAAAAATGACATTAATTTGACTTGCTGTTTCCAGTTGTTCCAGTTATCCAAATGACATCAATATTGTCATTATGATTTCATTATTATTTTAAATAATTTCAACATTGTTTAGCTTGGTTCACAAGTGTCACAACTCATGAAAATAGTCAACTAATCAGTTTATCAAATTATCATGTGAGAGTGATTGGTTGAGTGTAATCGAATAATAAAACTATTGATTGATTATCAGGTTCAACTGATTGCCAAGCTTCTAGTGTTAATGTGTGGTAAAAAAACAATAAAAAAAACAATAATTTTATGAAATCCATAAAGGTAGGGTGAAAAATTGTGAAATTTGTAGATTTTCTGCTTTTCATAAAACTGTTGTATTGTCGTAATATGTTTTTGCTTCATCCTCTATAGTTTAACTAATTTTGTACAGTTTTTTCATTCACAAAGATGTTTTTTTGAGATTTATAATAGTTCACACAGTGCTCATTTGTAAACAACTTTATGAGGAAGATATAAATATGTTCTTCTTTTAGTAATGAAGTGTTAGGGACGTGTTTCCAGAATGTTATTCATAACAAGTGTAATACTGGTCTACCAACAAACAATTATTATACATTTTTCTGTTTGCTTTTGTTCTAGTTTTTCAAATACCATGAAGTAGCTTTAATCATTCACATGTTATTTTAATCCTTTATTTTATTTCGTTTTCAACTACTGTGCTTATATAATTTATTTCAAACAGTATAAACTTTGTAAATATAGTGATATATGAAGTGTGTAATTCAATGTTGTTTTTTCTTGTTAGTTTCTGCCTGCTGTAAAAAAAAACAAACATGGAAGATGATACTTTGAAAGTATTCCTTTAACGTTGTGTTTTTCACAACAGGCAATTACTGTCCATTCCATGAATATTGTGTCGAAACAATCAAAGTGTTAGCTTGTTTATTGCATTTGAACTGTCACTTATTGAGCTCAGGTCTGTCTTTCTGATTACAGATTTAAGTTTCAATTAGTTTTGTTCACTGAATATTGACGTTTGTTAAAACATTTCTAAAGTAAACCAAAGCTCAAAGTAAAAGCATGTAACAAGCGTTGTGAACCAGTGATTTTTATTAAGCACGTTAATACCGTTTTTTATCTTATTTTTTAAAATACTATTTTTGTCTTTCCTTTAGCAAAAAGAAGATGCATCAGTTAAAAATATTTTAACCTTGAATGAAATAAAATCGGAAGTAACGTCACTGAAAGCATTATTATTAAGCAGGTAAAAAAAAAAAAATATTGTTTGATATAAGGTATTAGTGATATAAGTTTCATAAAACAGCTCTGTAAAGAACTGGAAAAACCTAACGCCAAAATAGAAACTACCAAAGAACGTATTGGAGAGGGTTATTTTTGTTTACCTCCAGTTCTTGACTTTCATATGAATTTTTTATTTTTCATCACATTAATTCTAAATCTGGTATAACTTACTCAAGCTTTTAGTGTGTAAGATACTCTTGTCTGGCATTGCAAGTAATTATTCCTGTAAGATTTCGTCAAAGTGTGCATGTAACGATCTTATGTAGAGTTACTTCTAAAATTGAGTTAAGAAACTGTTATTGATGTTTGCTAATAAACAATTACAGTTCAAAGTTTTATGTTATCTGAGATTTGATTCGTTAATTTTAAAAGGATTGTTTAAATTTTCTTCCATGTGTCGTGTGACACACTTCCTACTTTCAGTTCTCCCTGTGTTTAATTGGTTATTTTGTATTCCTTTTTATGTTTTGGAGTGTCCAACCAATTACAAAAATAAAAACTATCAAACTACAGGTACTGAGAGGCCAGAATATAAAATTAAAATCTTCAACCTTCTTAATTTTCTGAGGTATTAATAAATTTATCATGCTTTCCATTGAAGCTTTTCTCATCTTTTGATGCACATGAAGTCATTTATTTACTCATGCTAACTTCTCATGTTTATAAGCAGTAGAAAGAGCATTTTGTGAACTACATAAATAATTTGGTTATTTTTCATGGGCAAAGCCAATATTTTACAAGGAAATATTAATGTATATAGACTACAGTTGGTGATCTGAACAACAGTAGAATATTTATAACTTAGTGAAAAAGTTCAGGTAAACTATTGTTATTTTGGGACATTTGATTATTGTACCTAATTATTTTCGTGTTCTAAAGTACATATTTGAAAGCTATGTGAACTGTTTTTTCGATTCAAATGCAACATGTAGCCTTGGGCTATGGTAAGTACTAAATATTTTGTTGTTTTTTTGTGTGTGTAATTTTTAATTATTCAAGAAGTATATGGAATATGTAAAAACTAAAATCTTGTCAGTTTAGGTCAGAGCTCAACTGAATACACAAAAGCGGAGTTTCATATTTGGCCCAAACACTCTGCTCTACTGTTGTGTGACATATTACTTGTCACAGTGTTGAGAAAGCTTGAAGAACAAACAAACAAAACACAACTAAAAAATGTTAGAAATCTAAGTTATTAAAACAAATAATTTTAATTATTTGTTACAAATTGAAATCGTTATGGGAAAAAGTATTCTTAATTTTATTTCATATTTTTCAAGTTTTAATTTCACTTTGTTTCTATAAGTTTGCTAAGCCTAACGTTAGGGTACAGACAAGAAGAGTCAAATAGGTCGTACTGAATGAAAACCTTTTGATATTGATGTAGGAGGCTCAAGAAACTAAACAAATAGAATTTGATATTTTAAGATAAAAAGAAGTTATTTTATTTCAGCAGAAAAGTCGTTAATAGAAATACTTAATAAAAAATTCTGATTTCTGTTGTTTATAATAAACTTATTTACTAAATTTTGTGAAGATGCGTGCATAGACGTAGTAAGTTCAAAAGTATAGCTTCAAAAATACTGAGTCAATCCAATGGATCAATGCACATGAGGTTAAGCAGCTTTTTTTAATATTTTTAATTCAAAAGTGAGACATTTTTATATGAAAAATCAATGTCATGTGAATTCTTTGAAGTTATATTTCGTGTACTGATTTTGATGTTTTCTATTTGTTCATAAGTCAGGATCAGTAATATCATGTTGTATGCTTTGATATACAGGGGTCAGTTTCCTACAGCTCCCGTTACAAAACCTGGCATTCCTTCATGGCAGTTGGACAGGACAAAGGGTGAGGAACTTAACAAAGAAGCTGCTCTGAATGGACCTCCAAAAAATGATAAAGAACTGGAGTCTTCCATGGAAATAGTTAATGGTGGTGTAGTTGAGGTATGTGATATCTTTAGTAATTGGTGGTATCGTAGTTATGGTGTGTAAGATGTAGGTATGCGATATCTTTAGTAATTGGTGGTATAGTAGTTATGGTGTGTAAGATGTAGGTATGGGATATCTTTAGTAATTGGTCGTATCGTAGTTATGGTGTGTAAGATGTAGGTATGTGATATCTTTAGTAATTGGTCGTATTGTAGTTATGGTGTGTAAGATGTGGAATATTTTTGTGTTTGAATCATGTTTCAATGTGCAAAAAACATTGTATTAATAATCCCCCCCTTCATATTGTGACGTTGATGAAATGCACTGCAATTTCAGCAATGAGGTGTTATTAAAGTAAAAGTCAGTCTTACAATTCAGTTTGTCTGTTCAGAAATTTTTTTTTTATGTATCTGTAATTTGAAGTTCTGGTTCACAGTTCAAGTTTAATTTCTATTCTGTATTGCAATTAAAGATTTCTTTCCTAAAAAATTTTTTCACGAAAGCAGAACGAGTCACGAGTCATGTTAAACTTAGTTTGTTGTTCTGAGGTATAAGCTCACTGGTGCAACCTGAGATCAGTTCTGAAAGTGATTGAAATTTATTCCATCTTAGCTTATGACACACCAGTAATTTAACATTTTTATTGTAATTCAACAGCATCATACAAACTACCTGTGGATAAAAGTATTTCTCTTACCTCATGTCTGTGGGTAGGCATGCATTCATAATATACAATGTTTTGTCTTTGCAAGAAATCTGAATAGTTTTTCAAACATTTTTATTTGTTGTGTCATAAGGACTGAAATATTGCACCTTTAATCTAGTTTCTAAACATAAACTAACCCTAACTTCCACAATACTGTTCGTTAGGTAAGTTTTAATGTATTTTTTTCCTGCTCGTCAGAATGTGACAAGTGTCGAGAGTGCCGATTGTTCACCAGACTCAGTTAGCAATAAAATCAGTGGAGACTGTTAATGAGGATAAAGCATCTTGAAAAGGACAAATGAGATATCGTTGTCACCTGATGTAATGTATTGTGCAAGTCTGTCGCTTCCATTTTAATGATAACACCACAGCTTTACGATATATAATTTTTTGTTTGCATATTATATGGGGCAAAAATGTTAGATATACTTGTAACTGATTAATAAGAAAATATATTCGCAATCTTTACCATGGCTGGAGCTGTTTTTCTCAACCCCATCCCCCTTTTTTGCAGTATATTTAGTGAAAAGAACTACTGAAAGTTGCTCTAATATTTTTTTAGACAAGGATCAGTTCTTTTGATCTTGAATAAATATTTTTTTGCCTTTATATATTACATTCAATACCCCCCCACCCAAAAAAAAAACGACTACTTTTCTGGTTCAATTTGATTTTCTAAGAATACAGGTTTTTATGGTCCAGTTAATGCCTTCAGATTTTAATTAATTAACAAAAACATTGTTTCTTATTAAATGAATTGTGATGAAACTAGGAGGATGTACGTTTACAGACAAGACAGTTTCAATTAAATGAGATTAAAAACATGCTTTTGTAAAAAAGTAAAATAATGCTACTGCTCCAATGTTAAAATGATATGGGCTTAGAACTTTGTTTGATTTCAATTAAAGAATTTATGATTGATTGTTTGTATATTTTATAAGAAACATATAGTTTGTAAATAAATATTAGCATTTGTAATTTTGTGTCTTTTGAATTAATAAGCAAAAGAAAGCCACAAAAAACTTGCATTTATTAAATAAAAAAAATTCATCTTATATTTAAAATTTGTTTACTACCAATGTTTTTTTTTTCTGTTGTTGTTGTTGGCAGAAAGTTTAAGAAAAAATAATGTTCCAGTTGAATGCAACTTTCATATCTGATAAAGTTCATTATATATTTTATTGTACATGTTTTCTTGTAGACACTATTATTTGTTCTAAATTTTTTCTAAAGGTGGTATTTGAAGTTTATTGGTACAACAAAAGTATTGGTGTTGTACAAGTAACACATGAATGGTAGTTACATAATCGTACTAAGAATTGATGAAAACAAGTCGTCTGGAATTTGAAATTATTCTAGCTTTGTAAATGTCATTTATGTTCCAATCATCAATATTTGAACTAAAGAATTTGTCTAAGTGAAAAAAAAACAAGTTTATTGAGTAATCATGAAGACCTTTCTGTCATACAGTAACATACATACAATGTTTTAATATTACACTAAAATTTCCTTCCTGTATTTTAATTACCAAATGTTACCTTCATCTAAAACTTTACTAGTGAGAATATTTTTATTCCAAACCTATTTACTGTGGTTGGGATGCACATTTCTTAGGGTTCTCACACAGTGATTTGGACAAATGTTTCCTATTATTGTTGCTGTTCATGATTTTGTTTGCTAGATCTGGGTTTATCATCTTAACTGTCATCACTAGATGACATTCTGTTGCCTCTTCACTGTCATGCATTTTAACACCACCTGACTCATGATGATGATAAACCCACTTGAAGTAAAAATGTATTTTCAAATTAACAGTTTGTTAACCTGAAGATGACCTAAGAAGGTTGAAATATTCTTCTGTACTAATTACTAATTGTTCACAAAAGTTTAATGTGTTTAAATATTATTGTGGAACATTACAACTCAATTTTCATATAAACCTGAAGAGTACACCAGAAAAATTGAAAGGTTTAAGAAATTATGAAAAATGAAAATTTATTTTAGTGCACAATATTCCATTTAACCTTAAAAAAAAAAAAGCCTTGTAATGCGCAGATTAATTAACCTTGTAAAATGATGTAGTTGTGTTTTTTTAAATTAACTGTTGTATTAGTTAAGTGCATCTTGTCAGCATGTATTAGTTATTAACCTGGATGGTTAAACATGGACACATTAAAGTCTTTACAGAAAATTGCATGTTTGAAGCAAACAAGTGCGCTTCTACTGGCAGTGTAACTTATATCAATAACCTCTAAGTTTTTTTTTTTAAGTTATGGCATAGAAATTCTGTTTACAATATTATCATTTGTTTTATGTAAGGGGGGTTTTAAGGGGGAAAAACTGCAATGAAAGTACATTTGTTTTAGTTTCAGAATATTTAAATGGAAAACAAAATGTGTATTGTGATACAGCCATCACGTCTTCCATAAACAAAGTAAAAAAAAAAATTATTGAGAGAAAGATAGACAGCAGCTGGTTCATGATTTTATTAATACTTTCAGAGAATCTGCTGGTGAAACGTGAAAAGGAAGACATTTTACGAATCAGTGTATGCCACTGAGGGGGCATGGTGTGGCCAGGTGGGTTAAAGCGTTATACTTGTAATCCGAGGGTCGCGGTTTGAATCTCCGTCGCACAAAACATGCTCACCCTTTCAGCCGTGGGGGGGGGGTTATAATGTGACGGTCAATTCCACTATTTGTTGATAAAAGAGTAGCCCAAGAATTGACTGTGGGTGGTGATGACTAGCTGCCTTCCCTCTAGTCTTACACTGCTAAATTAGGGATGGTTAGCGCAGATAGCCCTCAAGTTGTTTTGCACAAAATTCAAAAACAAACAAACGAACGTCATCACTGAGGACTTTGTTTATATGGTGATTATAAACCTGTAAACCAAATAAATAAGTAATGACAATAAATACAAGACTGATATTAATGAATTGAACGTTTTTTTTAACATTGTGGAAGTTTGCCTACAGTCTCCTTATTAGAAAAACAACACAGGCATTAGGTACATTCCTTAACATTTTATGCATCCAAAATATCCGTATTTTCTTAAAAATAAAAAGATAAGGAAAGAGTACATTAAAAATGTTTCCACTCGAGCAGTTAATATAATTTACTTAAATGTATAAATAATTTGAAGAGTGAAACAGTTTTGTGTTGTAAGTCACTCTGCTACAATTATTTAAAGCTTTAAAACTCCTGATTGTTTTGAGGAAGTAAAGCTCTTTAAAGATTATTTAGATGAGGTGAAATTTAAAGCTTGCAACTGATTATGCGGATGAGATTGAACCAATGCATGATTTGTAAGTTGTGGATCTGGTCCAGTATTTGAATTTGTGTGTGTATGTACGTGTATATTAACTGTTTTATGATTTGATTTCATTGTCATACTGCAATATTTGCAGTTTTTAAAAGTTTATATAATTCAAACTAACTGATAACTGAGTGTGATGAATTTTCTTGGAAACTAAGCCTTTTTCAGCTGTAAGTTTTTAGTAGTAAATAAACTATCAAGCATCATTTGTCACAAACATACAAGCTGGCAACTTCCTCATTGGTAGAGAAGCAACCAAAATAGTCATCAATTCTGTGTTTTGGCACATTTTGTAACATCAAAATTTCATAACTTACAGTTTTATCTGCTGTGTTTTATCTCGTAAAATACATTTTAAATTAATATAATAATAGTGTATCTGTGTTAGCTGAATAAAGAGAGAAGGCAGCTAGTTATCACCACCAACTACCAACTCATGGACTATTATTTTACCAATGAATAGTGGGATTGATCATTACGTTATCATGCTCCCACAGCAAAAAGGGTGAACAAGTTTGGTGTGATGGGGATTTGAACCTGTGACTCTCAGATTGTGAGACGAGTGCCTTAACCACCTGGTCATGCTGGACCTCCACTGAAGGTTAATAATTACGTACAGTTTTTGAATTTTGTGCAAAGCTACACGAGGGCTATCTTCACTAGCTGTCCCTAATTTAGAAGTGGGCTACCCTTTTACCAACAAATAGTGGGATTGACCATCACATATAACACCTCCACAGCTGCAAGAGCAAGCATATTTGGTGTGACAGGAATTTGAACCCGCATCTCTCAGATTATGAGTATAGTGCCTTAACTACCTTGCCATGCCAAGCTGAACTTAGAATTAAACAGCAGAGTAAAGAAATTCATTTAACTTTTAGCATTTTGTAACCAGCTTTCTCTCCACAAGAAGTTTTAATCTTACAATTTTTTTTTAAAACTGTGTTACTTCCAGGTCTGTATTTAACAGCTTTTCGCTTGAAGCACAACTGTAGGTGACAACGTAAGATTCTGTTTTAATTTGAAAAGTTTTTGATTTTACCTTTATGAATGTCCTGCTGATTATAGTACCCTTTATGTCTAAGTCTGGTGCACAAAGTTTGAAATTTAACTGGATCTTATTAACAGCCATACAGAATATTATGTAGGATTATTTCAGTTAACTGGTTTATAATTATATGATATGCATTCAGTGTGTAAAAATTCACTTGCATTAGAATTCCCCTTTTCTGTGTTTTATGATAGCAGCATCTAACAAGGACAACAATTCTCTGATACCTACAAATCAAACTCTGGTACTATAACAATGTTTTTTTCAAAGAATTTTAATACTAAAATTACATCTTCATGTATGCTGTAAAACTAGAGGTCATTATCTACTGGACACAGAGCAAGGTTCAACTTCTTCCACAGACTATTATATATGGAAGAAAATACTCAACAACAGGAAGTTTATGCTACTAGTTATGAAACAAGCATTTGTTAAAATGTAGGATAACCTAAAACACTGCACATGCAATTTATAAAAGTAGCTATAAATTTGTTGCAAAGAGAGAGAGATATATAAAGTATAGTAAAGATGTTTTCAAACCATGACATACCTGATCCAATTTAAGTATGAATTTGACATTTTGACTCAAACTAACCTAACAAAAAATAGTTACGAAACTGAAGTACTATACAAAATATCTCAAGATGCTTTCTTGCAATTTTGTGTGTACTTTTGGGTAAATGTATTTGAGGTTGGACAAGATTGAACTTGCTGCTGTTGGATGACTACCATGAATTTAATCATTTGTACTGAAATATCCAACCAATGCAAAGAATAAACTTCAATTTCTTTAATACATACAAATCCATGATGATGAGAAAACCCACTTGTAGAGAAAAGTATGTATTTAAAAATGGCGGGTATGAGTAGAGAAAGCACTAGAGGAGCTTCACCTAGGTTCAAAGGGTTACTGACTGGTAGCTGACCACATGCTTCAAGCCTAAAATAAACCAATACAAAGGAACACTTTTATACCTATATTAATAAACACATCCAACATTTAAGCATGCCCTCTACATTCTTACACTCAATTACAGAACAACATGTGGCCAGCTACCAGTTAGTAACCCTTTCTTTCTTTGTGAACCTGATGGTGACTGAAGAAGGTCAAAACGTTGTTTGCTCCTCTATTAGTGTTTTATCTACCCATACCACCTGTTTTTAAATATATAATTTAATACATACTTTTGTTTTTTAATGGAGAAACTAGTGTTTTCAGTTAAACTAGTTTCCTTATCATTGGAGAGAACTTTATCGACAGCTCTGTGATTTATTAAGCAATTTACTATCTGAAACTTAATGTTATATGGCTGTACTTATACTTTAAGAAAAGAAGGTATTTTTTTCAGATATTGGAAACTTAAATTCAAACTTTTAAATATTACCTAAACATTTCATGAACTATATTTTTCTGACAGAATTACACAACAATATATTCTCACATTTAAATTTTTGTCAATGCTACAGCTAAATGTATAAAGTATTTGGCTTTATTGTAAATCAACAATCACTTTCAGGACTAACAGATAATTCTCTCAATGTCCCTCTCATTTTGATATGAAACAAACCTATTGATAAATATTTAGTCTGATAAAATTCAGTTTTATTTTAATGAAACAGAGAAACTTTATGTCTTGCATTGAGAATGATGGTTCTTAATTTTTCTCAAACATTTGCATTTGAAATATTGCATTTTTTGTAAAGTTTATCTCAGTGTTCTTGATTAAAGACAAAGATAAGTAAAAATCAGTCTTTACCTGAAGAATATTTAGTAGTTTTTATCAAGTGCATTACATGCTCATAGCCAAGTAAAATACAAGTTTATGTAAACATTTACAAAATGGAACTTTTTTTTTTTTTAACATTCAGCACAAAGATCTTTCGAGATGTATATATTAAGCAGTCCTTGATAAAATAGAAACATACAGGAAAATGTGGAATACCTGGAAGTTTAAATGGGCTTTATTACAATTCTGACTATTTATAACTTGTTTGACAACATGTCTCTTAATGTTGTGACTACTCGTTTTCACTTGACAATGTTTTATTACTGTCTTAATTTAAACACATACATGCTGAATGATGCGCTATGTATTTGTTTGGTTTTTTCTGTGATTTTAAAACATGGGAAGCTAAAATATAACCTCAAAAGAATTTATGTAGTGAAATAGTAAAAAAAAAACAAAACACTTTCCTTTATACATTAATGGAAGATCTCGATTTTACAACAGTGGCAATATTTTGAACAACACAATAGACTGTTTTGATATTAAGTCAATGTCCTCCTTCAGGAAATAAATCTAATAGTAAGAAGAGGTTTAAAATAGTTGTTGAAATACATACTGACAGTAGATCAATTTTAATCTATAATAATATCTGTAATAATACATTTAATCCTTTTAGAGGTTAAAAATTATATTAACTGGATAGAAAATTCAGCAGTGTTCTACTGTAAGGTAAGAAAAAATCTATTTTAAAAATTGTTACAGTTGAAAAGTTAGGCAATGAGAAACAGTAAGGTTAATATATTAGATTCTGATTACATAATCTGTTTGAAAGAAAAAACACCGATATACTTTTGTAAAACTGTGATAAATATCAATATAACACCACGACCACATTGAATATGAAGATATTATTTCATAATTATTACATGACCTTTCTGAAGTTTTAAAATTTCTTGATATAAATTATCTACACCAAATATTAACACTTAAATAACTAAATAAAATATGTCTCAATATTTCTGTATAATAGGCGCTTCTGAATATTGTTACCGAATGAAGATGAAATAGTTACAGAGAAATGTTTTTACTATGTAAGTAGTTACTTAATATTACTTTTATTGCAAAATAACTACATAGCATAATTAGAGATAAATACAAACACCCATATTTTAAGGGTGAAAAACTACAGAGGTATATTCTCTATTATTATTATAACATTGGTATATAACTCAATCAAAATGGAGTTTCATCTTTTTTATCAGAAGTGGCAGGGGATACTATTTGAACCTTCCTACCCATAGAGCTTTTGGAATTACTACTGCTACCATTTGTGGGTTCTAATTCTGCTTCTTTAATACTTTCAAAAATTGCTTCAAGGTTGTCTTCTGTCATGGTATCTCTGCTGCCTGAAACTGCATGTTGTCGTCGTAGGTGTGGACCGTGGTCTTTTGATGTTGTTGATGGGATACCAGTGGTTGCAGATCTTACAAGCCTATGCCTTGGTTCCCCACTCATGATTGAACGTCGTCTTTTTGCTTGTTCCAGAAATATATTTGTGGCGCTGTCATACAGAAAATCTTCTGGAAGTGATGGAGCACTAAGTGGTCGCTGTTGAGGACTGCTTGAGTGGATGTTTACTGGATCATTGCTGCAATGATAATTTACATCATCCAATGATGAAGCATTACTGTTGTGTCCTCTGCTCATGGCAGATAGAGTGAGACGTCTGGCTCGCAATCGTCGTGCATGAAGGTGAGATGATATCTCCTGCTGATCATCTCCTACTAGGTCAGGATTATACTTTTGGTGATACTGTAACCCAAGTGAAAAATACATGTTTATTTTCAAAAGATAAATTCTTTAATTTATGCTCATTGTTTAAATAAACAACAAACTTGAACAAATAAGAATTTGAGTTATTGAAATATTTTGCCATTTTCTATCACACTTGTTTAAGTTAACTAGGCTTATCTGAGGTCTTGTCATACAAGAACATTTATGTAGCTTTGAAACTTGAAAACATTTTAAGGAATGAAAATAATGTGTAAAGAAACTTTCAACTGGGCTTACCTGAACATTTATGTAGCTATCAAACTTGGAAACATTTTTAAGGAATGAAAATAATGTGTAAAGAAACTTTCAACTAGGCTTACCTGAACATTTATGTAGCTTTCAAACTTGGAAACATTTTAAGGAATGAAAATAATGTGTAAAGAAACTTTCAACTAGGCTTACCTGAACACTTATGTAGCTTTCAAACTTGGAAACATTTTAAGGAATGAAAATAATGTGTAAAGAAACTTTCAACTAGGCTTACCTGAACGTTTATGTAGCTTTCAAACTTGGAAACATTTTGAGGAATGAAAATAATGTGTAAAGAAACTTTCAACTAGGCTTACCTGAACATTTATGTAGCTATCAAACTTGGAAACATTTTTAAGGAATGAAAATAATGTGTAAAGAAACTTTCAACTAGGCTTACCTGAACACTTATGTAGCTTTCAAACATGGAACATTTTAAGGAATGAAAATAATGTGTAAAGAAACTTTCAACTAGGCTTACCTGAACACTTATGTAGCTTTCAAACTTGGAAACATTTTAAGGAATGAAAATAATGTGTAAAGAAACTTTCAACTAGGCTTACCTGAACACTTATGTAGCTTTCAAACTTGGAAACATTTTAAGGAATGAAAATAATGTGTAAAGAAACTTTCAACTAGGCTTACCTGAACGTTTATGTAGCTTTCAAACTTGGAAACATTTTAAGGAATGAAAATAATGTGTAAAGAAACTTTCAACTAGGCTTACCCGAGGTCTTGTCATACAAGAAAATTTCTGTAGTTTTTAAACATGAAAACATTTTAAGGAATGAAAAGAATGTCTGAAGAAACTTCCATATCTTTGTTCACAAGTCTTATTATGTCACTTTATTCACTCTAACTTGATGTTAATAGTTTATAATCAGCTTTAATCAAATAGTATTTAAACAATGCCCTCATCTATTTTTAAAGTAGAACTTCACTAGTAGTTGTTTGTATCATATGTTGTGACATCATAAATGGTTAGAAACAAAGAGGCTGTAATAATAAAACCATTAACAGAGAAGAAACATCCTGTAAGAAATATGACATGGATAATTAGTTTCTTTGCAAACATAAATCTATGTTTTGGGATAGGTAAAATAATTGAAAGGGAAATTCATAAGTGGATTATTTACAGGGAAGACTCAGAGTTACACATAAATGAAAGATTGTACATTTGTTTTCATTTTTCTTTGTGAATTACCAGAAATGTTAAAATGACAGATATCATCTCTTAAGTATTTTTAAAGTTGAAAAATTGCAAAATTGTTATTAAAATTATTTTTATTTAAAGTTTGAAATCTGATATGCAGGTGTTTTTTGATACCTGAAAATTGTTCTGTAATTTAGTTTTAAAAAGTGCTTGCTGACAACAAAAATGGATTGTAAAGGAAACAGACCATTCTTTCTCATCTGGACTGAATTTTTATCAGTAAACTTTCAATTAATTGAGTTATTTTGTTTATTGATGAGTTGTATATTCAAAGTTACTCCACCTTGTAAAATGGATTATTTTGAAATGCTCGCTGTAAAACTTTCGAAGCGTCTTCTTTTTCCGATTCTTCTGTTCCTGGTCTGGATAATACCCGAGGTGAAGGTTGTTGCAAAGTTTGTTCCTCATTTGGAGAGAATCTTGACTTTCCTGTTAAAATACAATAATTCAACAATGTAATTTCACTTTTTCATAGCTCATTTTGGATAGTTGTTTAAACTTTCACATGTTAAACTGTTATTGTAACAAATATATTTTAAAGTATTCATTTTCACACAAAATAATTCAACAGAATGGCCTTTTTTGTGAAAATATGTAATTTGAGAAATGAAATAATATTCTAAACCATAGAAGTATTTAAAGAAATACAGTGGACTACTTAAAAAATAAAAAGATGAAAGTACATGAACTGATGTTTTTGTTTATACAGTAATGTCAAGGAAGTATTGTAATAATTATAAACATGATTCTGGATACTCAAACAGATACAACTGGACTCCTTTCAAGTATCTATAGAGTCATTTATTTAATTGGTGTAATCATTCTTTAGCAATCTAGGGATGAGGCACTGAAGCAGTCTCAGTTTATCTAAATTAACTGTAAATGTAGACCCTCCTTCATTAAAAATAGCAGAAAATTCACAACAAAAATACTGGAGCCAACATTTTCCTATAATGTCACAAATAAAATATCTGATGTTCCTAAAAACTTCATTCTATACCAAATTGAATATTTAATCAAGGATTTAGCTGGAGATGGAGGCTTAAGTGATTCATGTAAACTTTGCCTTTTGGCCTCTAAAACAAACTTTTAGTTGATTATTAATTTAAACCGTTTCATGATAATAAAATAATTTTCTTATTTTTTTAAAAGAAGAAAACTATTTACAGACATTCATTAATTCACTCTCTTTCAGAAAATTAAAAATAAATTTGAAAGAGGACCCCAAGCATCCATTTTTGAATTTAGAAACTACAGTTAAACTCCTTTTTGGAAAAAAACACCTCTCTCTGGTCTTGTTGAATAAGCGAGTAAGCATACATACCATAGAGTTCTCCAAATACTAACTCAAATACTTGTTTATAAAAGTAACAGATTCTGATGGGGTGATCTTTAACGAATCAGAAGATAAGAAAAACAAATTATACTGTAGTGAAATGAAACAGTTTTTTTAATTGTTTGCTTTAAAAAGAAGTATTATTAAAACAGTACTTATACTTTTATAAATTAAAAAGGTTATATTTTACTGAAGTTATTTAAACAAGTATATTTTAGTGGCATGGATAGCTAGTGAAATAATACTGACCCACATAATACAACTCAAGCACTTAGTCATTTCTCAGTAAAAGGGACTTTGAGGATTGACTCACCTAATGAAAAGGCTTGAAAATGTCTCAGAGCTTTAAAAATAAAAGGGTAAAATCATAAGTGAGGAAACAGAAAATTAAGCAAAAGAAGTGGCACCTATATGAATCTGTAATCAAACAAAATGAAAACATTTAAATTATACAACAATAAAATAATCTACATGGCCATATAAGTTAAAAATTTAAAAGCACTGCTTAAAGAAGTCAAACAAATCTTTGATCAGCTAAATAAAACTTATGAGTGCAGAAACTGTTTGTGCACAAAATTAATGCTACATAAAGAAAAACATTGAACTGAAATGTATGTATAATCTTTATCCAAACTGTTTGTTTTAAGACAAAAAAGCAAGAACTATGCTTTATATTTTGCAGTGGCAAAAATTTCTTGATATACTGTCAGTTTTTTGAATAGTTAACAGTGGAATTTTGAGCACTAAAATAGAACATACGGTACAAAAACAGAACAGGGAAAATACTTAAGTGTTTTAATATTTTTTTAGACATAAATACTCAAACTTCTATGATCATTTGAAAAGTGTAATTTTGGCTACACTTTCCAGAAAAGCACATCCCTTTTTGCTCTTTTCTCTCTATTTTTGTTCTTTTGTTTTTTTCTTCTTACTCTTATGAAAATAAGTGCAATAAATGATGATTCCTTTACAATTTCATTGTTTTTTTAAGGTATGAATACTGATGTTGACCTTTCAACAAGAACAAAATTAATAAGGAAACACCTCCTTCAACAGCTTCCCTTTTCTTCTTTTTTTGTTTGATTTGGCCAATCTCGGTTTTTTTCTTCTCATGAGGGAACTCTTCAATGGTGTCATTGGTGCAATGCTTTTATTTACATCAAAAATATCATTGATGATATTTGAAATCACATCTGGAAAACTTAGAGTTGAAAGTCGACCACTTGCTGCTCTGTTTTCTTTTTGCAATGAAGGAAGTGAGTGCCAAATGAAGCTCTCTCACAGATGGTAAATCCAATGCATAGTGGTATTTCACTTCCAATTTCAAGTATGTGATCAGGATCCCCCACCCCTCTTTGTATGTATCACTTACATTTCCATCATCATACATTTACTTCCCATCATCAAAATAATGATGCATACACTTTTTGCCTTCAACAGGCATATTGCCCAACCTTTCTGAAAAGATTTGGTTTTTAGGTTCAAGAACAAAATTACTACTTAAATTATCATCAATACATTGAATAAATTCAATACATCCTCCTTCTAGTAGTATCTTTGCCTCTAACACTGGAAATGATATGGTATCACATTTATCCAGTGGTTCTTTGCATTATGACTTTCCCAAAATGCCATTGAGGAAAATTTCCTGCTGTGAACTGTACAAATGGTATTGTCAGTGGATGCTGCATCATCCATAGAAGACAATGGCACCATACTTCAGTTGATGGAACCTATTGTAATCTTTGTATAAGGAGTAATAACTTCCTGGGGTGACAACATATCCTCTTCATCACTTCCTTTACTAATTTCATTGTCAATGACATCACCTTCATCAAAAACCTCATTGTCAGTATCATCCATAAAACTCATGCCATCAGTAAATTCAATTCAAGGTCTTCATCTTCAATTTTTCCACAGATTCCCTGCATATCAAGAAACAAGTCATCTCCATGGATACATTACCAATTACCAATTGTTATACTGTGAGCTTCAGTTATCTAACTTCAGGTTAAATTTGATCTTGATGTTCATCCACTTTGGTTTCGTGTTGAACTTACATTTTGGATCTGTTTTCTGTTGGACACTTTATGTTTCCACCACATATGGTTACAACTGATGTGAAGCTGGAATATTCTTTGACAAGAGCCTTTCCATCTGCATCAAAAATATCATTATGCCTAGTAAAAGATGTCCTGAAGGACTTGTCACTTCTTTTTTCCTTTCAGCTTTCTTTAAAACTTCTAGCTGTTAACAGTTAAGTGTATACAACACTAGAAACATCATTTCCTAAACCATTTTATTTCTGTACTCATCCCATATATCTGAATCAACTGTATCAATGATATAAACAAAACAATCAAATTAATCATTCACCAAAATTCCAGTTGCATAGTCCAGAGCAGTCAAAGCTTTTATATCATTGAATGTCAAAGCATTTACTAATTTGAAAAAATGTTCTCCTACAAATTATTTCAGTAAAATATTCCACATATGATTTGTGCATCAATTCTGGAATCCTTTTCCTGGCAATTTCTGGCAGAATGATCAATGCATTTCCACTTTCAATATTATGTCCACCCATGAAAGTAATTGTGTATTTGATGAGGACAAGATAAATCTGACTGTAGCTGACATGAAGTATCATATTTCACAAATGAACTTTTTACTTTTTCAAATATTGCCCAGATACCAACTGGTTGCAATGCTTCTGCATAGTTGTATAGATTTTTCTCCCTGGAGGTTTCTCATCTGGCAATGTGTCTTTGAATAAGGCCTCTATTTGTCTTAGTTGGAAATGGTAATATAACAAAGCCATCAACACATTTTTAGAACCTCAACTCAACATCTTTTGTATTTTGCAAATGTCATGACAAAAGTTTAACCGGTCATCAACAGTGCATCTTTTGGTAACTGATCAGCACTATGTCTGTAAGTTGATTTGGATATGCTGGGAAAAAAAAAATGCATTTTTTTTTCAAACACTACTGACACAAAGGAAACCATTTGCATGTAATATGGAATATCTTTTTTGATATTCCGTCACCAGGTGTTTGTTGTCAAACTTCTCTGCTTGGAAAATGGGAATAATATGAAGAATTCATGAAAACGATGTCCATATCTCACTCAATTTTTGAATCTTGTACTTCTGTGGCTTGCATAAGCAAGTCTTGGTTCTCTCAATCACAGAATCTAGAAACTCAACATAATTGTGATGTATTGTTAACCTTCTTTTGTTCTGTACCTTTGAACCAGACTGATGACCCATTTTGTTTCATTTTACCTTCTATGCTTTTGTCACACCTGCAGCATTTTTCACATACTCTACACTAGGCATGTTTATATTTACATTGTGCCATTTTGGCAATCTTTTTCTCTGAAACAAATGAATGGAATATCTAAATTTTTTCAGAATATCGTAGAATTTGATAGAATTTAAGTAGGTTTGGAAAAACTCCAAATTAGCTCTGTTACATTATGAGAAAAGCATTTACCCAATTATCTTTTTTCCCTCTGGCTTAAATAGGCCTGTGGGACTGAGAACAAATTTGTACGTTGGGTACATGCATTATGTGATAATAAAAAATACAATTATTATTGCTTTTTTTTTATAACTTAGATATCAAAATTTATCTTTTAGAATCTTTAAAAACATAAACAAATTTATATTACAGTATTTGATATCAATTAAAGTTATCTCTTATCTTAAATGTTTCATTGGTTAAAATTCGCTAGATGTTAGTTTTAAGAATATAAAAAATATCTGTAAATTGCATGCATGCATGATAATTAAAAGAAACGTGAATAGAGTTTCACATAACAAAAGACAGAATGGTCAATGCAATTAAACCACATGCTAAACTTGATGGTTATCCGTGCCATGCAGTGAAGATCCGATTCATAACTACTGATACAGTTCATTGATATTAGTTAAGACAAGTGTTAAGAAATGTGAAACAGACTAGTGACTGAAGCCTGAAGAAAGATAGAGGAGAACAAAGATTATAAAAGAAAAAACAGACAATGTCCAAGAACAGATGACAATATTTACTGAGAACTTATACTTACCTCCAAGTTTAACTTTTGCTCTTTTCAAGGCTAAAATAAAGGTAAATTGCTTACAGACTTAGGTGATAAACTGGGTTTTAAAGGGTTTTCAAAATGTGTTACCATAATTTTTCTTTTTAATATTTAGATATCTAATGAAGACATATATTATTTTGCAATTAAAAGTAAACTAAGGTTCATATCAGTGTTTGATAGAAAACAAAATGGTTTTACTATTATTAAATTTGATTTACATTGTTACAGTATGTGTATTGAAGTAAGAATTATTTAAAAAATAGTGTAACAAAAAATAACAACTATAAAATGGTATTACTCAAAAATGAACCACGTTCTCTAGTTAGAGCTATAAAGATTTCGATATCCTAATGTTTCAAAATTAATTATATAATTTTAAGATAATCATAAGTTTTATTATGTATTATGATAAAAATGCTGTAACAGTTATATGATACATTATAGCAATTAATATCTGAAGTACCTACAAAATACTCATTGAAACAGCAACAAAAAATATGAAAAAGAGATCCTAAATTATCTCACATTAATTAAACAAAGCACTAGTAAATTCTTCATTAATAACAGTTATTTATGTATACTTATGTATGCTTTTTTAAACTCTACTTTAATAACAAGTAACAGTGTTGTGTCTTTCTCCAAAATGATTTGCTTTGGACAGAGTTAAAACTTCTTTACCATTTAACCAAAATTCAAATAAAATAATATTTATTGAACATTTTTACAAAACTAACAACAGCACAAAAAGTCAAACTATTCCTGATTGGCTGCTGAATACACATCACATGACCATGTTAATTGAGGAACACAGCAAAAATTCACACTCATATTGTAACCAAAACCACTTTCACGCTGTTATGCACATCAACATTTTTTTTCCTGTACATTTGCATTCAATTACTTTAAAACATTTTGTACGTTTAAAACAGCAGTTCCTCCTAACAAAGAACTGGAAAACTCGTAGGTTAATAATTCCTTCGTATTTTAACATGACATCCTGCCTGTAAGATTTTTTTTTGGCACATTATCACATGTTCATGTTTAAATAATTAATAGTTTTGTTATCAAGGGTATTTTCATGTATATTTGTGTCATCCAGGGGTGTAGATTTTTTACACCCGATGGGGGGGGGATGATTTTTGCAACCACTTATGTGGACTGTTCAATTTGCAAATTGGTAATCTCTGATTACGTGAACCTGAAAGCTGTAAACATGCAGTCACAGAGTAATCTTGTTGCCACGATACTTGCATGTATACTTAGGCCTACTGACTGATACTTACGAACTATCACTTAGAATGAAAAGCTTAGAAGCACGGCTATATTAAAGATGTACATTTCGGCTACTGAAAAAGCCTACATCTAGGCCTAATTATGTAATTCGATTGGTAAGAACACAAGAATCACAAGAACAAACACACAATTTGTAGGCCTGTGATGCAATAAAACAATTCAACAGACCAAACTGTAGGGGGGGATGATTGTATGCACCATACCCCCCACAAGAATGAAGGGAGATGTATACCCCCATCCCCCCAGGATCTATGCCCCTGGTGTCACCACAGGATACAATTATTAGAAGTAAAATCATGAACAAATTTAAGAATTATTTGTTTAACATCAGAGAGCAAAAACTAACAAGAACACAAAGAAAAAATTGCATACATAACAAGTCCTGATTAGAAGACTGTTTCACAAATAATCACATGTGAGGTTCAAAATGCCACTCAAAACATCCTGGTCTATATTTATTGCTCTACAAAAATGAAATGCTGGGAATAATCTTATGAGCTTTCTTCAATGGTAAAGTTTGACTGTTTCATACACAGTAGTTAGGTTTATGACACTCACTATTATATAGCTATTGGTTACATTTCTCTCTTTTTGTTACAGAACTTTAGACAATAATTGATTAAAATCTTAGGCTAATGTTTATACTGAAGATGGAATTTGGACAAATTTGAAATGTATGTGTTCTTTATCTTCCTCCAAATGAATTTGAGCTTACTTTATGATGATAATATCATTTTAACAATATAGTTATATGATACGTGGTCAACAAGTTTCCAATTTTATGAGTCACATTTTCTACAAATATATATTTTTTTCAAAACTGAAATAAATATAATGGTACATCTCATCAGCAATGAAAACTCCTGGATGTGGGAGTGACTGGATTTAGCTTGTAAGAACTGTTATAGCATATGCTAATAAAAACCATCGATTTTCAAGCACTTCCAGTAGTGGACTTTGTATTTAAAAAATCATATGACTTTCCAGGATTTTAATGACCTGTGTGAATCCTGTTGATAGTCACTAGACTGGTCCATATCTCATACAGTCATAATTAGACTGTATACGAAAATTGTTTCACACACAACACTCACAACTAGACTGTACATGATAATTGTTTTACACATGACACAGTCACAACCAGACTGTACACGATAGTCACAACTAGACTGTCACAATAATTGTGTACACGATAATTGTGTTGCACACGACACAGTCACAACTAGACTGTACACGATAATTGTGTTGCACACGACACAGTCACAACTAGACTGTACACGATAATTGTGTTGCACACGACACAGTCACAACTAGACTGTACACGATAATTGTGTTGCACAGGACACAGTCACAACTAGACTGTACACGATAATTGTGTTAGACACGACACAGTCACAACTAGACTGTACACGATAATTGGTTTGCACAGGACACAGTGACAACTAGATTTACACAATAATTGTTTTACACATGATGCAGTTCTAGCTAGATTGTACTTGATAATAGTAACTCTTTATATACGATAGTCATAACTAGACTGTACTACACAAGTTAGCTGAAATCTATAACCTTATACTTTCATGTACTGAGTGAAAATCTTCACTGAAAAGCAGTTATTCAAAAGTAATACACTTACCTTCCCTACTTCTGTTTTCTGATGACGTGTCACTTACGCCGATGTTTTCTTTCTCTGTATGTATTATACCATCATCTAATGGCATGTCCATGTCTCCTGCACTCCTGAAATTCAAATATGCCTGTATAAACAAAGCTTTTAATAAAGCAAAACACAATATTTTTTTTCCTATGAAATTCATGCAACCATGACAGATTGTGTTCTAAAGTGAACTTTAACATAATTTACTTTCTTTTGTCATAATCACTTAATATAACCCTTATAAAAAACACAAACAAAATATATTTGTGTCTAAATGAAGGTATTTTAACAGCAGAAAACACATATAGCTCACTTAGGCTTCCTATCTTTGCAAGCCACTGAAAGTGAGTTAACATTTTGCAACATCCTTAATTTTTCAGGACCTGAAGGTTACACAAAGGAAGACTATTGACTGCCAAAATATGCAAGAAGCTATAGAGTAATACCTCAGAACATTTCATGTAATGTCTCAGGTGAGCAATTAATCTATTCATCACTGGATCCATTCCTTCAAAAATCAAGATTGCAGAAGAGTTTTGATTGTCAGAAATGGGGCTGATGTGCCAAAAACACTAAATATAGTTTGTTTGAATTTAAAGTCATTAATGAGGGGTAGTATTCTAATAGCTCTTTGTTAATATTATTTGAATTTAAAAGTGTCTTCAGTTTTTTTTTTATGTATCTTACTGTTTGTGGTGATTGAAACTCGTTACATTTAACGATGTTGATTAGAAAACACCTGTACACTACTGCTCCAATGGTCAAGTCAGTGAATTTAAAAGAAAAGAGTCGTACTCAAGCCCTTTCACAATAACAATAGCTAGACTGGTTATTGTACCATGTTACACTATTTAACATCAAAATATATTAAATAATGATATCCAAATTTCACTGATTTCATATTCATAGCCTTCTGGTGCAACAAGTGGATTTACCCCATGGTGTCACAAAAACGTTTGTCCCTAGTGTGATAATTGTGACACTTATGAGTTACAGTGAAACTCACTACCTTTACTGATGTTGATTAGACAATATCTGTACATTGCTACTCTAACACTTAGGCCAATGAAAAAAGAGGCAAAACTCGAGCATTTTCAAATCTATTACTCTTCTTCTTCATTATTCCCCTGAAGAAGAAAGATCCACCTTTTGAAAGCACTCGGTTTATGTGGGCTTTATTAATTTCTATCAAGACTTCTTGAACGTACGTGTTTTTCTAACATCATGAACTTCTTCATTACTACTGAACATAAGACTAAATATTTTATGACACAAAAAAAATTCCTTATTTTTTTTTTTACAGTGCTCTGCTCTAGTCCTTACGTAAGAGCAAACAAACTTACTGGTTTAACAAAAAAGGTTGGTTGTCTTCTAAGACAGCAGCTGGCCCATACAAGTGTGCATAGTGGTCACTAGAGGGCAGAAAGGTGAAACAAACTGTAAATACGTTCAAAAGTTAGATTCTGAAATAATGCCATAAAATATCAAACCTTTTCTAAATACAAAAAATCCTTTAATGGGTACGTGATCAATCCACTAGAATATATAGTAGTGGGTATGTGATTAATACACTAGAATATATAGTAGTGAGTATGTGATTAATACACTAGAATATATAGCAGTGGGTATGTGATAAATACACTAGAATATATTGTAGTGTATGTGATAAATACACTAGGATATATAGTAGTGAGTATGTGATTAATACACTAGAATATATAGCAGTGGGTACATGATTAATACAATAGAATATATAGTAGTGGGTATGTGATTAATACACTAGAATATATAGTAGTGGGTACATGATTAATACAATAGAATATATAGTAGTGGGTATGTGATTAATACACTAGAATATATAGCAGTGGGTATGTGATTAATACACTAGAATATATAGTAGTGGGTATGTGATTAATACACTAGAATATTTTGCAGTTGGTACGTGATTAATACACTAGAATATATAGTAGTGGGTATGTGATTAATACACTAGAATATATAGTAGTGGGTACGTGATTAATACACTAGAATATATAGTAGTGGGTATGTGATTAATACACTAGAATATATAGTAGTGGGTATGTGATTAATACACTAGAATATATATCAGTGGGTACATGATTAATACACTAGAATATATAGTAGTGGGTATGTGATTAATATACTAGAATACATAGTAGTGGGTATGTGATTAATACACTAGAATACATAGTAGTGGGTATGTGATTAATACACTAGAATATATAGTAGTGGGTATGTGATTAATACACTAGAATACATAGTAGTGGGTATGTGATTAATACACTAGAATACATAGTAGTGGGTATGTGATTAATACACTAGAATATATAGTAGTGGGTATGTGATTAATACACTAGAATACATAGTAGTGGGTATGTGATTAATACACTAGAATACATAGTAGTGGGTATGTGATTAATACACTAGAATACATAGTAGTGGGTATGTGATTAATACACTAGAATACATAGTAGTGGGTATGTGATTAATACACTAGAATACATAGTAGTGTGTATGTGATTAATACACTAGAATACATAGTAGTGGGTATGTGATTAATACACTAGAATATATAGTAGTGGGTATGTGATTAATACACTAGAATATATAGCAGTGGGTACATGATTAATACATTAGAATATATAGTAGTGGGTATATGATTAATACAATAGAATATATAGTAGTGGGTATGTGATTAATACACTAGAATACATAGTAGTGGGTATGTGATTAATACACTAGAATACATAGTAGTGTGTATGTGATTAATACACTAGAATACATAGTAGTGTGTATGTGATTAATACACTAGAATACATAGTAGTGGGTACATGATTAATACACTAGAATATATTAATACATTAGAATATATAGTAGTGGGTACATGATTAATACACTAGAATAGTGGGTATGTGATTATAGTAGTGGGTACATGATTAATATACACTAGAATACATAGTAGTGGGTATGTGATTAATACACTAGAATATATAGTAGTGGGTATGTGATTAATACACTAGAATATATAGTAGTGGGTATGTGATTAATACACTAGAATACATAGTAGTGGGTATGTGATTAATACACTAGAATATATAGTAGTGGGTATGTGATTAATACACTAGAATATATAGTAGTGGGTACATGATTAACACATATTATATTATTATAGAATGTGAATTAAAGATTAATAGCTTATTAAAATGTGTTAATCAGGTATTATTATGATGATATAAATCTATTATCAATCGATTTCAGTAATGTATTCTTACACATGTTATAACTATTCCATAATAGAGACTGGGTAAAATACAATAAGTGTACTTGGAACAGCCTGTACAGTAAAACGATAGCCATATGTGCAGAATATGTCATGGGAAGTGTATTCCACTGGCTTTTTGAAATAAAACTCAAAGATCACCATAGTAATCAACCAATGCTTATACACCACAATGTTTTATTACTGTAGAAATCACAATAAATGTACTGGATACTGTAGTAAAAACAAAACAAAAACTGTCTGAACTGCTATAGTATAAGACATCTTTAGTTTGAACAAAGAATACTGAACTCTGGTAATAAATCTCCATAATCCATAGCCAGCAAGAGTGAGATAAGAAAGTGTGGTGGATAAGCATAATGGAAATTATGGTTAAAAAATTTGGATGCTATCGTCAGATTTCTCCAATTTGACATTTATAGCTGTCTGGTGTGACAAGTGGATCCACCCCATGGTGTCTCAAAGTTTTTTCTCAAAGTGCGATAATTGAGACATTCACTCTTCCTTAAATTTCCTGCCTTAGTATTGTGCATACATAATGAGCAAAAGTGTAACTAATGCATTTTGATATTGAAAATGTTCCTTAAAAGGTCAAATTCTTAATTTGATTTTTAGTGGATGATTAACACTTTTTTGAGAACTGATCCAAAATTTAATTACAGTGGAAACCCTCCAAAGCAGCCACCTTTGGGACTGAGACAAACTGGCCTGATTAGAGGGTTTTCACTGTACATAATTAGGGATTATGTAAACAAAAAAGGAACTGTGATTGAATGACCGCTTTCAAGGGGTGACTGCTTAAATGGGTTCCACTGTATGCACTAAAAGAATTAAAAGTCTGAATGAGCAATGCATTTACCAGACAGTGGATTAGGGGCAGGGCTGCAGGGTACTGTCCTTAGTGTGCATTATACCCCAGACATAATTACAATGTTGGAGTTCTGATATAGCATGTGTAATAATGTTACCAGTCAGATAATATTAATGTCTCTTAGAAGTTACTAACAACTCTACTGACAACAGGCTGTTCATGGCGTGCATCTTGTGTAAGCCCTGTAGCCGAGCGTGCTGCCCCAGTATTAAACCTATTTTGGTGATACAGTTCTACCAACATGGGCTGTGGTTCCAAATATAAAATTGTTGTATGCCAATAACAAAAAAACAGTTATTTATCAGCTTAGTATACATATAACCATATGCAAAATCTTTTGTGCTAATAATAGAACCAGCAAAATAAAAGTTCCACCATTTCTTATGCATGACATCCATATGGTACACAGCTTGCCTCACAGGCAGTTCCAAGTATCCATTATAATCACCCTTATATTCTTAGAATATTCCAGAATATATGTCAGTGTGCGAAAACTATTTTCAGTAATATTGCATTTTCTCACAAAAACAGAAAATTACACATTTGAAACATAAATTTGTATTTCAGCACATCCTATAGGACATTACCAAGTTAATCTATAGTTTGAACAAGTTATTTCCAAAAATTGGTAAAATATTAAGAATACAAATATATGGAATCACACGCAATCATGAGTTCTGTATCTTAAAATGAGAATTTACTTACGCCAGAACCATCTTTGTGTATACTCGTGTTAAATTGTTTTCAGATGTGCTGAGCTGAAGCCATTTCTTAAAGTATTGCTCATCATAATAGTGGAGAAAAAGCTGGAAATTTCCATAATACCTCAGTATTTTTCTTTTTTTTTATCTCTCTATTAGAAAACTAAACACACTTCTCAGCCTACTTTGTCAATTGCAAGCTTCTAAACATTCGATGCTGTTTGAATATAATAACTCTTAAAATATTGTATTGAATAAAGTTTTATGTATCAAACATTTCAAAATTTCAAAAATAATCAAAGATAATTAGGTTTAAGTTAAGGGATCGAACATAATATTTGGAGCTTGTGCTAAATAAAGAAGGTTGTTCACAATCCATAGTAATTATTTGCATGTCCAATCACTTTATCTCATTTTGCATCTAAAATTAGCCACTCCTGGGAGAGTTACATCACAGAACTTTCCAATGCAAAGTTCTCCTGTCCTGATTGTTAAAGCACACAATACACTGAATTTTAGCACTTCCAAAAAAAGAAGAAAGGTTTTGTTTACAGTGTGAAAGAACAATATTGTTAATGGTGAAGGAAAGCATTATTCCATCAAGGAATAAAGGCTACTCCATGTTCAGCTACCAGTTACAACTTCTTACCAGAGGTGAGTCAATAACACTGAAGGATCATTTAACTAATATAAGAATATTATTAAAAATATAAACAAGATAATTCACATGAAGTTAGGTCTACAAGATGAAGGTGTGAGACCTAGACACCCATCCTTGTGCTGTTGTCATAAATTGTGAAAGACCCTCTATGTTACATAAAAAAATTATATAAATGGCTGGAAATTGGATTATAGAAACAGAACAAACTGGTAAACACAATATCTGGAGCTGACCCAGACGTCATTATAAATTATGACCTGATATTTTACTCTTCTTATTAAAAATACAGCCCCCACTAGTACAGCGGTACGTCTATGGATTTACAACGCTAAAATCAGGGGTTCGATTCCCCTCGGTGGGCTAAGCAGATAGCTTACGTGGCTTTGCTATAAGAAAAAAAACACAAACACATAAATTAAAAATACATACTGACCAACTATGTTAAGTTATGTATTTAAGATAATATTTTTACTATCTTCTGCTGGATTTATTTCTTTAAAATGGAGTGTTATTTAAGACTACAATTAATATATATATATATATAAACAAAATAACCTCAGTTATTTCTAGTTAACTTTTGCAATTCTACAAATCTAGAACAAATACTGATGACTTCTAAATTTATTTTAAAAAATGACACATAAAACGTTGAGGAAAGTGAAGTATATTACTCAATTGAAGTATAGAGTTTGATAAAACTTAAGATAATTCATGATGTTAGGAAAACAAATATATTCAAATAATTTAATTACAGACAAACAATCCTATGACCAAAGTGCTTTCAAAAGGTGTTCCTTTCTTCAAACTAATACCATTTACCAATAATTACAACCAGGGGCGTAGATTTTTTACACCCAATGGAGGGGGATGATTTTTTCAACCACTTATGTGGACTGTTCAACTTGCAAATTGGTAATCTCTGATTATCCAAACCTGAAAGTTGTAAACATGCAGTCACAGAGTAATCTTGTTGCCATGATACATACATGTATACTTAGGCCTACTGACTGATACTTACGAACTATCGCTTAGATTGAAGAGCTTAGAAGCACGCCTATATTAAAGATGTGCATTTTGGCTACTGAAAAAGCCTGCATCTAGGCCTAATTATGTAATTCGATTGGTAAGAACATGAGAATGACAAGAACAAACACACAATTTGTAGGTCTGTGATGCAATAAAACAATTCAACAGACCAAACTGAAGGGGGGGATGATTGTATGCACCATACCCCCCACCTAAAATAAAGGGGGGATGTATACCCCATTCCCCCAGGATCTATGCCCCTGTTACAACATATATGAACTAAAATAAATTTATAATAAGAAGTTCACTTTTTTTACTTAAAAAAGAAATGCCACACACACATACATAATTTTAAAAAAAGGGAACAAAGCAAAGATGCCAAGGATGTAAAAGATAAAAGAATAAAAAGTAGAATGAATGCAAGTATTAATAATGTAATATTAAAGAACATTAGAAAAAACAATGGTTACTAAATCACCTTCATTGTTGAGTACAGACATTGTGACACGGACACGTTTAGTATTTATTTACATGCAATCACAAGGCATATTCAAGCTAAAAATACAAATATTTTATGTTTTAGCTTCGTTATTATTGCTGTTGTTTAAACTAAAACCACAAAAATATTGCACTTAAATCCCCATCAGCACTTGCCATAGATGGTGCCAGGCATTGCAGCATTTAACATGTCAAAAAGACAAACCAATTTATTAATACAGACAGGAAAGCCCCAATATTACAGGTCCCTGATGAAATAGGCATCACCTGTGGAAAGTGTTTGGGTTATATATTTTAAATGGAAACCTTAATAAAAAACTGTTGTTCTTATTGTATGAACAAGATGTTGCTCTTGGTGTAATAACAGATCACTTAAAGATGTTACCTTCCAATAGTTTTCACTGTGGTCACCCGTCACCTCTTCTATTCCTGCCATAATACTGTCTACTACCTAAAATGTGGTGATTTACAAGTGTTAATACTTGTTATAACACAAGATCAGGACTTGAATTAACTTATCATACTAAGAAATAAATAAGTGTGGTAGAAATTAACTAAGTATGTACATATATTGTAACAATTAACAAAGAAACAAATATCTTAACAAGGACAAGTTAATTATGAAGAATTTCTGCTAACAACACTGAACTATACTAGTATGCAGTACCTATACCACATGCAGTCAACAACCTTAAGGTCATATAAATTATAAATTATCACATGAATTTTCAAAGCAAGAAAGACTTTTAAACAAGCTGGCAATTTTGAAAAATAATTCTGACCACCAAATAATTTCAAAGAATTCAAAAATGCTTAGTGATGTTAAAGTATTGGTGTACCATTAAATTATACATAGTATTAAATCAGACAACATCACAGAGTGTTGTCAGTATTTTATGTTTCAATTATTATGATGGGTTTGGAAATTTTGGTTCATTATATCATGTAATACACAAACCAGTTTGGGGATATAAGGAACAGTAGTGTGGCAGTGGTTGTTATTGTATTTTAGAATTAGTTATTCACTTCAATGGGTTCCTCATAAGCTTTTGTTGTGAATCCCCACAAGCTTCTAGGGTGTGAAAGGCTTTCCAAATACATATACAAAGGAAAGGATAGGAACGACCATATAACTGTGAAGTAAGATAAAAAGTTCCTAGTGCACTATCACATTATCTTTAAACTACCTAAGCCAATAACTGTTCCAAAGAGATATACAAGAAGGAGAATCCCTAATTTATACCAATTGGACAAGTATCTGTACCATTACTTGCGATAGCTTGCCCTGTCCTAGGGAGCAGGCAGACAGTTTCAAACTGGTGAAAGTTCCTATGTTTGAGCCATTGTAATCTGTAACCTTTCTCTTAGGAAAAATATCAGTTAATGTTTTCAACATTTCAATATTCACTTTACAAAGATGTAATTATGTGCAAACCACCTAAACAGAAATCTACAAAAAAGTTTTTGTTTTGTTTTTGAATATCGCACAAAGCTACTCGAGGGCTATCTGAGCTAGCTGTCCCTAATTTAGTAGTGTAAGACTAGAGGGAAGGCAGCTAGTCATCGCCACCCACCACCAACTCTTGGGCTACTCTTTTACCAATGAATAGTGGGATTGACCGACACATTTTAATGCCCCCACGGCTGAAAGGGCGAGCATGTTTGCGACCCTCAGATTACGAGTCGCATGCCTTACCACGCTTGACCATGCCGGGCTACAAAAAAGTTAGCTGAACATACATTACTAAAAATAGTCATAGCTAGTTATGTATAAGGGGAAATAAATAGTTATTCCAACTACATATGATATAGACAGAGTCAGATATAAAATAAAAACAGATAGAGCTCTTTACTATACAAATATTGTAGCAGTGAGCTCAGAGAATTTATTGTTACAGATTTCTTCTACTCATTAGTTAAGGCTGATTTCCATAGATGGCACCAGCCTCCTCCTAGTAAGGGGGCGAATGTGGACTACACAAAAAACTTGTGAACACACATACTATAGTGCTTGAGAAATGAATCAGCTTTGACAGAAGTCACTTTTTGTTGGTGCAAGGGCTACAGGGATGACTGTGGTACATTTAGGGGTAACTTCAGCCATAGCAAACCTCCCTTACCAATGCCCCTGCTAATTTCACTGAGCATCTAATGTTCTGGAAATTCAGTTACTTTTGGTACAGTTCTACAGATTATAGAAGTATTGATGAGCGGTATATTTTCAATTATCAAAGTAAATATAACAAAAACAGTGTGTGTGTGTATTTGTTTAGAGCAAAGTCACAATGGGCTATCCATTGTGTTCACCATTAGGAATCAAACCCTGTTGTTTGGCATTATTGGTCTGTAAACTTACTGCTCTCCACTAGAGGCCATGGAAACAGCACTTGGAATTCACTTATATAAGTTAACAGCCAAATAATTAAACAAAATTACTACCTTTGGAGAGAAAAATTACAATTAGGACTTGCAATGTAATAATGTTGTTTTAAATTAATTAATTATTAATTCTGATGTTGAGATGATAATTATTTGGTAAAAGAAACATTCCACCATAATAAAATATTAAACAGTTATGAGCTGTATTTATTCTTCTAATAATTCTATGGGCATTTTAATATTTATTTAATATTTACTGTGTGTTTATTGGGAATACTAAAAGAAAATTAGATACCAATGATAATGTTCCATAAAGTGTATGTTAAATGAAAATAAAATTACAGTATTTTTTAATATGCAGCTGGATGTCAGAAATCTATTGATAGATTGTGACAGTGTTAATTAACTTTAGGATAGTGACTCCTGATTTTTGAAACACCAGTTAGTTATTCTGTTAAGTCAAATTTTAAAGACAGCTACAGCCAATATATAAAATCAGTAAATCGAGAAGTAATATTTATAACCTGAATAAAAATAGTTTGGGTATGAAAAGAGATTATGATAAACAGTCCTTGTTTGAGCACAGATCTTTTATATTTTTTCATTTAAATATTTCTCTGAGGTTCAGTTAAGATTCTGAATATCTCAGAAACAAAATATTAAACTGTACCTTGGCATGAACTTCCTCAAACAGACTGTGGTCACTTTTATCTTGTGTTCTAATTTTTAGCAAGTTGACAAGTGGTTTCACAGTGCTACCCTTCAAAAAGAAAAACAGTTTGCCTTGTTAAAAACACAGTAGTACTTATTTAAACTACAGAAATATAGGAAAGAGAATGAGGTAGCAACTGACTGAACAATGAGTGTAGTTAGTTATGACACATATGCTAGGAGATTGTTATAATTCTAGAAAAAATCACATAGATACACAAACTTACTTATCATTATAACATCCTACAATTTTAAACTGACAGACAAAGAGGAAGCTAGCTGGTTAACAGCATCTACTACCAACTCTCAAACTATACTAACCAAATACTCTAATTTCACCATTATTCTTTTAATGTATCAACAGCCTTAAAGTGTAGAATGTAATTTTCCAGCAAAGGGATATAAGCTATGGATCAATGGATATACAGTCCAGCATACTAATATTTAGTTAGACCAATGGAAAATAGAAGGTGTTCTTGTACCACTTGGTGCTTTTAAAAAAAAACTTTCACTCTTACCAATTATTTTTATAAATCATTTTTAGAGTTTCCATGGTAAAAAGTTGTTTTCAAATAGTTTAAAATTTCCAGTTACTGATAAGAACAGTTCATCACACAATTCTGTTTTAGATAAAAGACACAGTTAAGCACAGATTATTCAAAAATATGGTAGAACCAAGAAATAATTTAATGCTAAAATGAACAATACTATAAAGAATCATTAATCTGTACATTTTTATAATGTTAGTACTTACCTGAATAAAAACTGTAAATACAATAATAAAAAGTGTAGTTGTCACAAACATACGCTTGTTAGGGATAGTGTGTGTATGATTAATCTGTACATTTTTCTAATGTTAGTACTTACCTGAATAAAAACTGTAAATAGAATAATAAAAAGTGTAGTCGTCACAAACATACGCTTGTTAGGGATAGTGTGTGTATGATTAATCTGTACATTTTTCTAATGTTAGTACTTACCTGAATAAAAACTGTAAATAGAATAATAAAAAGTGTAGTCGTCACAAACATACGCTTGTTAGGGATAGTGTGTGTATCCAGCATAATCACCAGAGAAAATGCTACAGCCCCACGCAGTCCACCATAAGCCTAATACATTCATGAGATTCTTTATTGTGAGTGAATAATAAAAAAAATAAAAAATAAAAGAAATATGGAGAAAACTGTGTAAAACAGATCAACCAAAACTATTACCACCTGGTATAAATACTTTATGAAACTATACATTAGTAACAGAGTTGTATCAGTTTTTATTTATAAACAAAATTATCACATTTAATAGATTCACTTATAATGTGAAACATCTGAAGGGAAAAGTTAGTACAATAGGAAGTTTATCTTTAATAAGCAAACAAAGTCATTGTACGAATATTACGTGCAAAGGTTCAGTAATAACATCCTTATTGTAAGTGTTGTGAAAACATAATAAAAGGATTATTGTATTTGTCTTCAAAAACAAAAAAAGGTCTAATGTAGAGCATCAAACCAACTACTATTAATTTGCAATAAAACCATATTTACCTCCAAGTTAGTCTCGCAAAGGTCATTGCACAGAAGAAACCGAGAATACATCCAAAATCCTTTAAACAATCTCAATTTATAATCATAAGATTTCAACTATTATGAAGCCCTGAATTGTAATGTAAAACACAAAAATATTAAGGTTTTATCACGTGAGTCAACAAGATGTATGCACGAGATAGTATTCACAAGTTTTTCACAATAAAGTTCTGAGTATTGTATTTATGACTTTCCTTACTAAATCTCTGATGTGTGTTTGTGTATTAATACTAACACTAAAAGCTTCATGGAATTTGGAAATTGATATTCAATGTTGATATACCAAGGAATCTTGATATTTCATACATACAAGTTAGTATCTCATATGTATGAGTTATTTATTACCTCATACACATTAGATAACATCTCATATGTACGACTTATTATCTCATATGTATGAGATAAGACCTTAACATTTCTGTTTTTCATGTTGCATTCGATACAAGTCAAATGTTTAGCCTTAATTTTGATAAAAACTTAACCCATTTGAAACAATAATAAAACATTTGATAAAGTTCATCATAATCACAACTGTACTGTAATTTATTTCAACACAATTAGCCAAAAACGTTTTCTCTTACCATTATAAACTGTTCTGTCATTTGAATGGTATGAAGTCTTTCAAAATAGTTGGCAAGAAATGTTAAGAAATAAACACCTGTAAAAATAAGTGATGAAAGAATTGATATTGAATAAAAAGCACAAATGCACAATGAAAAAAAAAAGACACTATTTTAAATTACCTAAAATCTGATACATAAATATAGTCTTTAGGAGGAATTTTACATCAAATACGATATTTATATAAAACATACACCAGATTGGTTTGTTTGAAAAATATTTACTTTGGTTTCAACAGGATAAATGAACAATAAATGTAAGAAAATATTTCAACTGATATCAGAGCTGACATAAACTAGAAAACCTGCAATTCATCCTACAGTAGTCACGTTTTATAAAGTCTTCATTTTTAACTTTTAGACATTTTCATAAACAAGGTCAAAATATTAAAAGTTAAGATTAGCAATAAAAAATTGTTTATTTTAAATTCTGTTTAACCCACAAATAAACAAGTGATCTCAAGTTTGTGTGATGTATCCTACTTTATATGTAAACTGAGCAATAAATGGAGATTAAACAGAGTACCTGAATAAACAATGAATAAAACACTTACTACAGAATCTGGCAATTAAACACATAGCTGTTGCCCAAAAGACAAATCCTGTCTGCCAGATGTGGTCATCACTAACCAAAACCATTCCCAGAAAGAGAAATATTATTGTATCACAGACGGCACTGCATGGGGGAAGAAAAAAAACAACAGAAATTTGTCACTTCACTTTTCTAAGTGTAAAAGTGAATTTTAGAAGTTTTACTGTTGTAAACACATTTAGCGATGGAAACTTGTAGAATAGCTTTTTTTGTTTTATGATATAGCTTCACTGTGAAATTAGAAAAAATATCAGTTCTGCAAAGGACAGTTCACTTTTAACACCAGAAACTGGAATACTTCTTTGCGACCTTTGATGAGCATAAATACAAGCTAATTAACTGGCTCTAATCACGGTACATGCTACATAGGGCATAGGGTGTTAACATTCTTATTGTTTAATTACTTTTACTTACCGTATTGAAACTAATAAAGTAAATTACAAAAAGTATCAAACATATTCCAAGATTAATTATATACACACACTTGGCACAATGGTTTGACCTTGAAATTGAACCTGACATTTAATCCATAACTTCTTTTTTTAATTGGTAGAATGCATCTGATTAAAATCAAATATATACAGGAAAGAATAAGTGATGAAAAGCTGTTATGATAAACATAAGATCTGTCATAATGTATACTTCAAGCTTCCTAACAGATATAATTAAGAGTCTACTGTGCTCACTCACAGATATTAACAAATGTTTAACTAAACTCAATACAGTCCAGGCACAAGTATACATGCACACATATATATATCATATGTTCTACAAATCAAAAGCAAGATTTAAAATTTCTTTTCGACTTACCTTAGCATTTTAATAAAATATTTAACAGTAATGTAAGATTTCTTAGAAATGTTGAACTGAGCATACTGGGCTTGAACAAGACCACAGGCTATTATACTGAAACAGACAAAAGATAATCTGTAACTAATGTGGATCACATGAATATTCCATAAGAAAAGCAACAATGAGAAACAGTAATACACAAAAGAGATATAGTGTTCCTCAATAATACTAACAAAAAGCAACAGAAGTCTCTGATTATATGTTTAACTGTGAAGAAAATTAATGTTTTTAAATGAGACCCAAAACTCGAGTGTTTTCAAGTAGATGACTGTTCTTCATGAGAACAGTCAACTATTCGAAAGTGCTCAAGTTTTGGGTCTCCTTTTGTAAATATTACAACTTTTGTAAGTGATCCTGTGTGACAACTACATATTGTGAAAGAAATTTTTCAATCTATCTTTAAACTCTTATTACACTTTGTTTTTCATTTAAAGAGGAAAAAAAATTTTTTTTTGATTAACAATAACAGACATACCGATATTTCATACATTCAATGACTTACCTAATAATTCCGGAAAAGTGAACCATCTCAGCTAACAAGTATGACAAATAAGCTATTCCCAACATTGCCAATGGCTCAACAACTAGGAGAAAAATAAATATTAAAAAAATTTGTAAAGAAACACATGTAATTCATCAATAAGTTTAGAAACATATCTGGTCTGTACAGCAGCAGGAAAACAAAATAACTGAACAATACAGGAAGCAGCAACTAATACAGTATGAAAATCATATCCTGATATACAACATGTTTATAATGAAAAACCAATTGTGATGCACTGGTATTTTTTTACTAAAAACCCCACAAAAAACTATAATGTGCTTTAAAACAATGAATTTAGGAACAAAACCCTCTATTAAATAATGTTATTACAAAGTTGGATTTTGCTCTGAAACAAATTAAAAGAAAAATATTCCTACCACAAGAAATAAACACATTATTTATGTATTAATCACTGATTAGTAAACTGGCTATAATAACATGAAACATTTAATAATTCTAACATTGTTAATTTAAGTATAAAATTAATGATGAATTAGACAAAATAAAACAATACTTCATCAACATCAATAAGTTTCCTCCACAAACCGTAGAAAACATTAAATGCACACACCTAGACAGAAAGCAAAATCAACCAACAAATGTAAATATATCTCATGAATCAAAAATCACGAAACCATATACTGCTGCATACCATATATTCCTGACATCAGCAGACAAATAACCAACATTTGCAAAAACTAGCAAAAAAATATGACATTCCAGCTAATACCAAATTTATTCAAAAACCAGGCACAAAACTGAGGTCTATACCATGTAAAAACTACACTGACAAACACCACACCAACATTATTTTTAAAATACAATGTGATAACTGCCACAACTTCTATATTGGAGAAACAAGTAGAAAAATGGAAACTAGATTCAAAGAACACAAATGTCACCTTCACACGTTTTTGAACACTGCAAGTCAAACAACCACAACATAACCACATAAAACACCCAAATACTAAATAAAGAAACAAACATAAACAAACATAAAATTAAAGAAGCCTTATTTATACAACAATTCAAGCCCAAAATAAACTAATACAAAGGAACACCTTTATACCTATATTAATAAATAAATCCAACATCTAACCTGGCAATGACCAAAAAAGGTCAAAACGTTGTTCACTCCTCTACATAAAAAAAAATTTTCTCAACCCAAACCAGCCATTTTTACATATATATATATTCTCTACAAGTGGGTTATCTCATCATCACTGAACTTAGATACGTTCATGCAAAGAAAACAAAATATATATAGTGTACTTTTCCAATTATGCTGGCAGTTGCTTTGGTCCTACTTAGTATGCTATTTACATTTATATCTAAGTTCATTAACTTATAGTAGCTTGATACAAATTAACTATGATTGGTTGGTTGGTTTGGCATTTTATGGAGCAGAGCAACTAGGCTATCTATGCCAAACATCTGGTAAACAGTTAAAATGAAAGTAAAATTCTTGAAAAGAAATTATGGTAAACCAAGTAAAAGTTTAATTTTTGAATTAAAAACTTAAATAGAGTTAAATCCAATTTTTACATCTAGTTTACAGCAATAAGAGAGAAAGTACAGTAATGTAAGTTTTAAAGGGCTTTCTGTAGCATAATTTTAATTATCATAACTTACCAGGAAGACTAACAGGTAAGTTCAAACATCAGCATTAGTCACCTGAAGTTGGTCTTTCCAGTCCTGGTTTTAAGTTATTTGACGTTACAACCATTTTCTTATTTCATATCGAACTAGTTGTACTTTAATTCATAATAAGGAATCATATTGAAAAAATGTCTAATTCACAAATTAAAAACTTAAATAGCATTATAAAGGTCAATGGCCTTTAAAAAACTAAAAAACATTTGTAAGATGGACAGTGCAATCATCGCCAATGACACTGTCCAACGTTATAGATAAACCTTGGGACAAAAAAACTATGTGGAAGAAAGAAAATTACACAACAGTTGATTTGTTTTCTTTAACATTCAAATCTCACCTCTATTCACTGTGGACATTTTTATATATTTTCTGACATGCCAACAACCAAAAACAATATTTACGTGTAAAACGTAAAAGAAAGAAGAGTGCTTCCTCCTTTCTTAATTCGTTATTTGACCACCAAAGGTTTCCAACAATAAGTCTTACCTCTTACATGCTGTGTTTGTTTAGTAACCAAAGCTGTGATGACCCCCATCACTATTCCAATTAATAAACCTCCTAAACTAACACACAAGAATGATGCTCCACCTAAAGCTATCTGAAAATATGCATAAAAAAATATAACAATACAATAATATATATGAACAAAATAGGAAATACGCTATACAACTTATATTCAGTTACCATTGCCATGAGATTTTTTATAATTTCATCAAACATTTGACTCCAATACCATATACTTTATCAAATACATGATGGAACTTGGTTCTAAACTTAAGCCTAGATTTAAATTTGGCATGGAATAACTGTTTAATATTAACTTGGTTTTAAACTTAAGCCTAAATTTAAATTTGGCATGGAATAACTGTTTAATATTAAACCATGAAACCAACCAGCTTATCAATATTTCCTATAAGCATTTTACCCTAATTTATCATTATTTTCTTACAAGTATATCAACCTAATTTATGAGCACTTCCCTACGAATGTTACTCTCTATCACTGTACCAGTAGGTTATTTGATTCAATTTTGTTTACCTATTGAAAACTGTAAACCTTTAAGAAAAAAAAAAATAAAATGACAGTTAATTTTATTCATACTTTGATTTAAATTTTTAGGGTAAATAATCTTTCACTATACCTGTTCTGCTGTTATGTAGGGAGTGGAGGATAGTCCTACCATCAATGTATATAAAACAACAGTCACAGCATCTGAGAAACAACAACAGAAAATTCATTTGATAGATTGTTTAGGCAGAGTATTCACGATGAAACTTTGTAGAATGGACGGTAACTGTTGAAGACGAAAGGCGGAAGACTTTCGAAACGTCGTCCTCTACACTTGTGTCTCCACAACAGACAGTTGCCGTCCATTCTACAAAGTTTCATCAAAAAATTAATTGTTCAAAATAAACTGTAATAATTATTTAAGAGGCAAAATCTATTACAAAAAGTATGGTTTTCACTTAGATAACCCATATCTGCCAACTTAAGGAAACTTCAATGGGGAATTTTTTATGCAGAGTTTTCTAAGTGTACTCAGTGAAACGTTAGCAATGTGAAAATGACCATTATGATGTAGATAAATTTATAAAAAAATTGATTTATGATATTGATAAATTGTTTGTTTTGTTTTCAAATTTCGTCCAAAGCTACTCAAGGGCTATCTGCACTAACTGTCCCTAATTTAGCAGTGTAAGACTAGAGGGAAGGCAGCTAGTTATCACCACCCTCTGCCAACTCTTGGGCTACTCTTTTACTAATGAATAGTGGGATTAACCATCACATTATAATGCTCCCACGGTTGAAAGGGTGAGCATATTTGGTGCAACTGGGAATCAAACCTGTGACCCTCAGATTACAAGTTGAACGCCTTAACCCACCATGCCAGGCCTTACTAATAAATACACTTTAAAAACTACAATCACTGTTATTTCAAATAGTTATAGGAAGTAAATCAAATACTCATTAACAAAAAGGGTAGAAAATAATTGTTTTCATGTTGGAGGAGTATTTTATAAATGTTTGTCATAATAACAAGATGCTTACAAAAATGAGTTAACAGGTAGGAAAAAAGCAGCATTTTGGTTTTCAATCTGAATTGATGTGTTCCTGAAGAAATAATTCTGACAATGTTTAACCTTTTCTAGTGTACATATATTACCATCTAGCACCAACAGTAAGATAATTTATGGAAAGTTACTACATCAAGGTAAACAGTGATGCCAAACATAAACAGTAACAAATATCATCGGAACACTGCAAGAAACATTCATGCATGTTTCTGAAATGTGGAAAACAAATGGTTTACTATATGACGTTTTGCATGTGTTCATGAATACATTTTAAACAGACAAACTTTACGTCACTAACACTACAAGAACTACATGTCACGAAGTCTAACAACTAAAATATTATAAAGGCAAATTTTCTGCATTTAATTTTTTTTTTTTTTAATTTCCTGGCAAGCAGATAAGTATTAAAGTAATATTAATTCCAAATCACTATTTTCACTTGTCTTTAACTGCTATTCTGACCAAGATATTGTAAAGACTAATCTATTATTAATTATTATTACAATTTTAATTATGGGTATGACTGAAATTAAATAGGACAGTAGCATGCATTTAACTTTACTAGCCCTATCTGTGCACTGTTCTCATACTTTTTAAATATTCAAACTAATGAGATTTTAAAAGCAAGGGGTACAGTATTATGGGTAAGAAGTAATGTAACTTGGCTGAAATAATTTATAAAACATTAATGACAAACATCCTATTAATATTAGTGATTTAGAAAGTTTAACACCTGTCCCAAGTCAGCTCAACATCTTGACATGGAAGAAAGAAAGAGAGAAAAGAGTTGTTCAGGAAAGGTTTTGGTTGCTTAAACTAGACAGAAAGAAGGCATTCGGCACTATTTGAGGTTTAGGTCAATGGACAAGATCTGTGACTGGATATGCAACCTAACTCAAGACCATGAGAGCCAGTACGGAGATGTTAATTTGTAAATGTAAAGCAAAACGATGTAAGCGTTGTAACATGCTTGGGATGCCCTAGATTTTGGTTCTGAATATGATGGTTTAAGTGTAGCAATTAAGCTAAAATGGATCCAGGTTGGATGAAGGAAGAACTTATTCAAAGACATCCCAGCAGTCTTGCATTTTAATTGAACTTGAGATTTGCTATCTGATTGCTGCACTGATAGTAAAACATAACAAAAAATGGGCACAATTTTATCATGATCTTCAAGAACGGGGATTAGAATCCTATATAAGAAATCATTAGTTTCAATATTTTGTGAAAACAGTGATAGTTTCTTTTGACATTCTTTTTGCTCCTGAAAAACAATTTTGTGTTAAAATACGTTTGAAAACTATTGAAATATCTTATATGACCCAAAAACACATCAATCAGGTTTAGCAAGTTAGTAAGTGTTGATAAAATATATTCTGATGACACAGATTTGAGTATAGTGTGACAAATTTCAGGTATTTGAGAAAATTATCATTCTTTATATTCCAATAGGCATCCGAGGGTTGTGGGTTAGAATCCCGGTCACACCAAACATGCTCGCCCTTTTAGCCATGGTGGCATTATAATGTGATGGTCAATTCCACTATTTGTTGGTAAAAGAGTAGCCCAAGAGTTGGTGGTGAGTGGTGATGACTAGCTGCCTTCCCCCTAGTCTTACACTGCTAAATTAAGGACGGCTAGCGCAGATAGCCCTCGAGTAGTATTGTGTGAAATTCAAAAACAAACAATCAAACAATACTAAGTCCTTTATAAATATACATGTGCATTTGAGCGATGTGTTCCCACACTTAAAAAATAATAGCTGTTTTTCTAACGTAATGAATCCACATGCTACAATGTGGTGTGAGATAAACAGTTACTTACAGTATAGCACAACATAACGTTTAGGGACAACAAGTGACCTATTAATTCTTCTGGGCTGAAATTGAAAACGAATCAAACCATTCCAATTTAGAATCACAGGAACAAAAAAACAATCTGGAGAAACTGGAAAGCATGCAAACCACTAAATACCACTTTTTTTTTAATACAAAACATGACATATAGGCTTAATTTACATTAGGGCTAATTTACTCTTTCTAATTAAGTAATATAAAAATTTTACAGTCACATTTAACTATATATTTATAATAAAATCACTGTGATGTAATTTAGGAAATTTAACTGACAATTTATTAACTGAATAAACATTACTGTATTAATAATGAGTGTATAATACTAAATACTTGATGAAATGTACAATTGTCTTTGTTGTTTTCTTCAATTCTGTAGTCACAAAGTTTCACCAAGTACAAGTGGTTTGAAGCATCAATTATACATAACTAAATGACTTAAAAATACCAAAGATTAATTAGTTCCAAAGAATCTAAAACTCCTTTCAGTTTTAGGCTTACGTGGATCTTTAAATTCTTTGTAACTAATTAATCTTTGGTATTTTCCATGATTAAAATGAAATTTTGTGTCCTTCCCACGTGAAACAAAGTATTTTATATCACCTGAAACACCTATCAACTGACAGCATACAATATTTCACTTTAATTGTGGAAAACACAAAATTATAAGCCTAGTACTTACCATTTAAAAGAGATTCTCCAAAAACAAGAAAGTACAACACTTTGTTTATACCAATTTCTTGAAATATTGCTAAGACCTGAAAAAAAAGAAAAATATTAACATTACAAATCAAATGCTTTCATACTCAGTTTTATAAATTAACTATCTATTGAACATTTGGTAAATGTGTGCTAGGACACATGAATATTTGTTATATCTGCATAAATGATACTTTAAGTTACATAAAAGTTTTTATTTTGAGCACTTACGGCAACTGGATCCACAGCAGAAATCAATGCACTAAAGACAAGGCACTCTATAATCCCAATGTTAACTGGCCCCATTACTCCAGCCTCAGAAAGACCATAAAGACTTGGTCCTAAATCAAAAATGAACAACTAAATCTAGAGTAAGGGTATGTTTATAACATCATTATGTTATGAACATATACAGAGAGAGAGCTGACAAACAGTAAAAATAAGGAGAGAAAACAGCAGAGAAAGTCAAGAGGCAGAAAGACAACAGACAGAAAGGAAAAAAAAAACAGTACAAAGACAGAGAGAGAGCAGACAAACAGTAAAAATAACAAGAGAAAACAGCAGAGAAAGTCAAGAGGCAGAAAGACAACAGACAGAAAAAAAAAAAACAGTACAAAGAGAGAGAGCGAACACAAGACAGTTAAAAAAAACAGAGAAGAGAGAATGTGCTAAGTAATAGAAAGACAAGGAGAAGGCAGCAGAAAGAATGATAAGAACAGAAATACAGCTAACGAAATGACTGTAAAAATGCAGAATAAACAGAGAATGACAAGAGATAGAACAAACAAACAACAGAAATACACAGAACAGAAAGGGAATTATAAAAAGTGAAAAGACAGATGGATAAATACTTTTTTCTCTATTATAAAAATAAAAGTTCATGTTCCACCACTTAGTTTTATCTTATTTCTAAAATTAAACAATCAGTAGAAAATTTGAATCTGAAACATTAAGATACATCTCTTCCAGCTTTTTGATGTAGAAACATTATATGGTGATAAAGTTCATTGAAAATATTTTTACGAATCAAATACTGTATGACATGACTTTCTTTGGGTGATTAACAATTAATTTAACTTACCTATGGTGAAGCAGTTCAGTAAGGTACCCTGTACAAAAATGAAATAAAATGCAAGTTATATTTACAAAAACACGAACGTCTGTGTAAGCTCTACAAATGCCATTAAATACAAACAGTATGATAAACAGTCCGACCCTGCCATCTGTTGACAGTTAATAAAAGTATAGATGTATCATTCAAAACTAGAAGATTCTTACTACACTAAGATTTAACTTCTCTCTAGAAGGAGGAATAACCGTTTACTAGTTAGACTTTATTGTATGTTTTCGTTGACAAGACTTGTGTTAGTAACAACTAAAACAGGCTTCACAAACATTTATGTATCATTAATAAAACTTAAGTTTGAGGATACTGTGAACGTTATAAACATACGTCTGTTTAATTATTTTCAAATATATCAATTTATTGGTAATTTTTAAAAACTGTTGCACAAAGATTGGTTACTATTCCAATAAAATTTATTTGCATAATTTAAAAATAAAAAGAGGAATTACAGTATTTCTGATCACAATTTGCATGATTATAAAAAGAATACAGCAGAAGGTTCCAAATTCATACCCACCAGCAAAGCATAAAGCAGAATTGTAAACGGAGGCTCTACACTAAAACTCACCAGCAAAGCATAAAGCAGAATTGTATACAGAGTTATAAATTTAAACTTACCACCAAAGCATAAAGCAGAATTGTGCCTAGATTGCTGAAAAAGGCACTATCATGGAGGGAATACGCTGACTCTAGAACAATTCTGCAAAAAAGGAAACCTATTTACCAAAAATCTGTATACTATATACTAAAGTTACACAGAGCAAAAAATACATTATCCATAACGTGTTAAAAAATTTATTATTTGTTAAAAAAAAAAGAAGTCATTGTTTACAAATATTAGGTGCAACACATGAAAAAAAATTGGACATTTTTACTTTAGAGAAGCCATATATACCCTATTAGAAACAATAAACTTCAAAACCAAAACAGTAACTAAAAGTTATTCCAAGAAAGCTGTCGTAGGACGGACACAGGCAATTGTAAGTTATAATTTATAACTGATTAACTTCACATAATTCCCGCTTCCTGTTTATTGTGATTTACATTTACTCAGCAAAAGTTTCAGGATATATCAGGTCCTCATCTTCCCCTATACATTTTGTTGTTGACTAAATATAACTTACTTCCGAGAATAGCCTTGTTTGATTATTTCACTAGACTTTTCTCTTCATGTGCTAAGCCTAATTTAGGTTTATATTTGGAAAGTACAATATCCACATCAAACCTCTAATAGCTCTGAAGTAAAAAGAAAGTCCCAATACGCTGACAAAGTTTATTATCTGCATTCAGCGCATGCGTAATGGAAATGGTAATGTGAATGATAGGTTGATGCTAAATGGCCTACACCAACCGATCCTGGCCTTTACTAGTAAGACAGCTTGGATCATTAACTTGAGAAACGAGTTATTACCGCTCAGCAAGTACCTAGTTTGGCAGCTCACTTAACCACGTGACTCTACCACTCGAGCTAGATGTGAGGTGGGGCTCTCGCGCATCTTACTCTTCTCCAACGCCCTATCTCACCATTAAAATGGAAAGATAAAGCAGCTTTAACACCCAGACTATCAGGAGACAACAGTGTCATAAAGACGTGTCTGTTATAATTCTTCTTTCGACAAGACAATGTTAACGTCACTAAATATGGTTTGCCAGAAACTGGGTTTAAAACCCTACCCGGTACCTTAGAAACATCGAAAATTTCCACATGCTAATGGAGTATAAACTAAACTTTTATTTTTTACAGTCCCCACTTTGCTGGTTTTTATACTTCCTCTAACTTCTGACTATAAATAACAACAGAAATTCAAATATTAAATAGTTTTTAAAAGATGTAACATAATGCGCCCTCTATCTGATGGTGAATCAATAGATTTCGCGTTATTCTCAGTAATTTTCAAGCATATTATTTCTGGTATCACATACTTATTGATTTTGTGGAATATTGTTTGATTGTTGAAGTCCCTACAAAAGCCACCTGAGGACTATCTCAGCTAACCATCTCTAATTTAGAAATTAGAGATTTTTGTTGTCTATTCTATAAAGAAGATAAGTTGGGCTGACCATCATATTACAACGACCCAACAGCTGAAAGGGAAAACGTGTTTGGTAAGGGGATTCAAGCCTGCGACCCGAATTACCGGACTCTGCTAGGCCCACTAATGAAACATTATCCAGGGTTAAAAGATACGTCCAATTTTGGCTTAAGTTTGGACTAACACGTACACAAGTTGTTATACATGAAACAACTATACGAAATAGTAGTTTTCAAAAGTCAGAAAATTCTATTACCATGACGTACCAAAATTAGTGTCGAAGGTAAAAAATGAAAAATCTAAACTTGGTAAGCAATCTACATTTCTTGTAATGTCAACATATCACGCTTAAATTAAAGTAATTTTCTTATTATTTTTAAAACAATTATACATACGGTGGTAGAAGAAATAAGAAAAAAGCCCTAGAGGTAAAGTGAGGAACTAAACTAGTCGATCCAGTGACACTATGAAAAAAGAAAAAAGTTTATTACACATAAGAAGCAAACTAATAAATATCAATTATCCAATAAACTTTCATTATTAGATCAAACAGGATCGTAACATTTGTAAGTAAATATTTCGTTGTAACCCTGGGTTCGTACCTTATGATTTTAACACTACAATAGTTTTGTAATACGACACAGAATTGTTCCTATAATTCTTAAGATTGTGATATCGTAAGTTCAACGTTTTACGTTATTCTTAAAAAATTAATAACTATTAGGTTTTTAACCTTCGAAAATAGACTCATTACAAGGACGTCATGACATACGATACGTAATGATCCCTACGAGATTTTAGTTCTCTGTTAAGGCGTTAGGGTAGACTAAATACCGAGCGATTTAATTATTTTCTTAAAAATCTGATACGAATGTTTTCTTTTTACGATATTTGCATTTCGTTTTATTTTGTATTAGCCACTTTTTGGAATATCCATCTTTCTGGGGGGCTTCATCACTGATTTTAACATATGTTCCAAATGCGAAATATTTTTGAGAGTGATTTTCTCGCACTAGCTAACTTTACAACACAAAACACATAGATTACTGAACACTTCTTTCGAGCAACAGTAAAGTAGTTACCGATTTTAGATCTGCCATGTATTGTTTGTTTGTTTGTTTTTGAATTTCGCGCAGAGCTACACGAGGGCTATCTGCGCTAGCCGTCCCTAACTTAGCAGTGTAAGACTAGAGGGAAGGCACCTAGTCATCACCACCCACCGCCGACTCCTGGGCTACTCTTTTACCTACGAATAGTGGGATTGACCGTCACATTATAACGTCCCCACGGCTGAAAGGGCGAGCATGTTTGGTGCGACGGGAATTCGAACCCGCGACCCTAAGATTACGAGTCGAACGCCTTAACCCACCTAGTCATGCCGGGCCTCATCTACCATGTAAACAGATTTTTCTTCTCTTATTACACGCATTCTTTGTCTCGATAATTAGATTGAGTTAATTACTACAGTTATTAATCTGTTGAATACCAGGTGGAGCCACACAAGACTGCCTGCGTAAATTGCCCCTAATTTCGAAGTGTAAACTAGAGGAAAGGCACTTAGCTAAAACCACCCATAACCAACAGATGGGCTAGTCGTTTAGCAGAGAAGAGTAGGATTGATTGTAACCTTATAATAGCTGAAACAGCGAGTATGTTTCGTGACAGGTTTCGATCCCGCGACCCGCCAATCGAGCGCTCCAGCACCAGGCTATGCCGAAGCCCACCACAGCGTCACCGCGTATCGTAGCTTCGGTTAAAACAGTCTGATATTGCACTGCATATATAATCTCGAATAAGTGAAGTTTGGTCCAATGATGGTAATAACCATTAAAAGCAAATTTGTTATCGTTCTAATAAGATGGTAGAGTAATTTACTAATGATTTATAGCAAGTTACATGACAACTATCGACTGTTTCCATTACCAATATGCAGCGAGTGCAAATTACGTTATAAAATTGAATTCCACATTCGATAACAAAAGAAACATAAAATAACTTTCGGAGAATGAAACAGTACACTTAGATGACGATTTAATCATCATAAAACTTTTAGTAAATACGTTTATTAACGGAAAAATTCTTTAATAACAAAGTTATAAAATGACTTCCAATACTCTTTCTGTTTACATACGGATTATTTACAGGTTTGTGTGTCTACCATTGGGTGTCTCTCTCGGCAAAAAATATCTACTTGTCTCTACATTTTTAACTTTCTATTAATTTATATTATCGAATAATAAGATAGGGTAAAACACCATTGGTTACAATGAATACTTACTAAACTATGGTGCCAACTGCCACGCCAAGAATTATCAGGATGCTGAAAAGATGCAAAATTCATGTTCAAAATCTTACGTATATGAATGCCATCAAATGCTTTTTTGTACCCTTACGACGTCAGAATTCTTAAAGACGTACATTTATTAACACTCAGAATTATAATAACGTTTCTAGGGTTAGCTTTACTTAATTAGTTTATGTTTCATTCGAACCTCTTTTTTCGCGAAAAAATTCCAACTTCACAAAATGTGGACATCACGAGTTAGTTTCAGCATTTCGCGCAAAGTCACACGAGGGACTACCTGCGGACAGCCATTCCTAAAAAAATTTCTAAAATTGCAGAAACATAAATCGACTAATTGAATGGCTCCTTATTAGAAGTTTAAAACATTTGTGAATTTTACCATTTTTTTCTTTACTAAAATTTAAATAAGCGCACACTCGTGCAGTATTGAAAGGTCTCGCAAATTTCGGCTGTTAAAAATTAATTTAATATGGTCACTAAAAGAAGGAAAAAAAAGGTAAACAGAGGCTTTTGTTTGTTGTTTGATTTTACCTGCACGATGGCTACCTGCACGAGCTTCCCCTAAGTCTGAAGTCATAAACTAAAAGGAAAGGAGTTGGTCAATATTATAGACCACCAATTCTTTGGCTACTTTTAGTAAATTGAATATTGGATTTTACTGTCACTGATGGGGTTTTGATACCCATGGAGCGGACAGAGCATAGAAAGCTCACTGCAAAGCTTTCTGCTTAACCACAAAAACAACTAACCATCATTCATAGCGCATCCACAGCCGAAAGAACCGAGCACTTTTTTGTTGTTATAATGTGATGTGAACAAAGACCTTCAGTTAAATAGCGCAGCACATTAACTACTTGGTGTTACTCAGCCCAGAAACTAAAGCAATGCCTTTATATTCGTTTCTACTTCAAATTTATGTTGCTTTGCTAATTAGACGCAAACTAAATATTTAGTACAAACATAAAAGACTAATTTATCTGTCCTGCCCTCCGTTTTTTTTGTTGTTCTTGTTTTCCGTTGGTACACAACAGAACTGAAAAATGCATGAGAAGCTGAATGGATCTATCTAACTCGATTCCAGTTCGTGTCACTTTAGCCAGATTCGGTTAGAACTCAACAACAGCGAGCGAATCTTAAACAAACGAAGACCGACATGATAACAAATTAAACTGCAAAAAAATGAACTTATCATGTGAGTAATTTAATTTGCACTTTGCATTTTCTGTAATACGAGTTTGGAAAGTTATAATGTTCACAATCAAATTATACAATATGCAGCTTGCATTATTTTCTTATATTACTGCAATATTCGTTTTGCCTTTGAGAAATATGAATATATTAGTTTGTTATAATAAAAAACAAGCCAAAACAAAAATAAATTACAAATTAAACTAAAAAGGCTTCACTTATTAATTTATTTATGTTTCGGTTTGTTTTTGTTTATAACAAACTAATATAATTAGTCACAAGTTTCGATTTTTTATTTTTAATGCAGTCCTTCCTATTGGTTTTACGTTAATTTACTTAACTCTATCTGTTTTAACTTTCTTTAAATGTATGTATATTTTACTTTCCCATCAGTACTTAAAGGTTACTGCCACACCCACAACTGTACGTTGATGGCGAATGTTGCAGTTTTAAGCATCTCGGCCTTTCTTTATGTCAAGTCTTCGTAATTACAAACCTTTCTATGCTCTACAGACTGGTTTCGTGACGTAAATTCCACTTTCCAGCAAGTATGTGTGACTCACGATTAACGTGACAATAATTTTGTGACTGTTCGACGAAGACAATAAAATAAAACGAGATCGAGATACGAACGATTTATGGAAGAACAGTGGATGAAGCTTCATGCGTGATTAGTATGAATTAGTCGTGATACAAAAGCACAGGGGTCATCTGAAAACGTACTTTGGAACAAGTTAAGTCGTTAATCAATACGCGAAATCGTTATCACTGTTACTAACTGAGTATTTTATGCCTCTGATGTTCTAAGGTCTTGTTTGTAAAGGAAACGAAACGACAGAGAAGAACCTTCTATTTATTAGCATCAGAATGAAATCAGTTCTGAGTATATTTCTAACATCACTGTATTTGCCATCCAGCGTGCGTTGTTTGTTTGTTTTTGAAATTTTGCACAAAGCTACTCGAGGGCTATCTGTGCTAGCCGTCCCTACTTTAGTAGTGTAAGACTAGAGAGAAGGCAGCTAGTCATCACCCCACACCGCCAACTCTTGGGCTACTCTTTTACCAACGAATAGTAGGATTGACCGTCACGTTATAACGCCCCTACGGCTGAAAGGGTGAGCATGCTTGTTGCGACAGGGATTCGAACCCGCGACAGTCAGATTACGAGTCGAACGCCTTAACCCACCTGGCCATGCTAGGCTGAGAAATAATTAAACAACACAGACAAGCGTGGCCTAACAATGTCTAATAGGTGTAATATATTTGTTGCCTATCCACGAGTGTACTAGTCCCAAATTAGACCATTTACGTGTAGAAAAAATAGACAACAAAAACATTGTATGGCTGTATAATTCAAGGAAGACCCTTATTCAAATTTTGGCTGAAACTGTTAAAACATGGAAATAATGAACCGTAGAAGATAATTTAGTTTATAGGTCTTAGGTAGTTCGTAGATCTTTGAAGTACAATTTTGGTTTGTTTTTAATTTAGATCAAAGTTTCTCGAGGGCTATCTACGCTAGCCGTCCCTAATTTAGCAGTGTAATACTAGAGGGAAGGCAGATAATCATCACCACTCATCGCCAACTCTTGAGCTACTCTTTTACCAACGAATAGTGGGATTGGTCGTAACAATATAACGCTCCCACGGCTGAAAGGGCGAGCATGTTTGGTGTGACGGGGAACCAGCGATCCTCGAATTACGAGTCGAGTGCCTTATCCACCCGGCCATGCCGGGGCCCTAATGAAAGTGAAGTGTAATGTACCACGACTTAGTGATCAATTTGTTAATATAATATAAAATGTTGTTGTAAATGGTATTTTAGTAATGAAAAATGAAAAATATGATGTTTTTAGATTTATCTTTTCTTTACTTGCTATTGCGCTGAATATATCTAAAAGACAAAATTATTTAACGACATCTGATGTGAATCCAAATGAAATATTTACATATCTTAAAAACTGTATGTTAAATCCATTTCACTTAAACAACTATAAACTTGAGAAAACTAACAATCGTATTATATTAAAGTTGGACCATTTAAGCTAACAACACAAGCAGAAATAAACTGCAAATTAATGAATTTCTTCATTGATTGTTTACGGTGGGACGTTGTATGATTTACACAAACGTTCAACCACGTTATCGTCGAGTTATAGAAAAAGGAAACGCGTTCAGCCACGCTACTGGCAAAGTATGGAAAAACAAAATGCATTCAATCATTTTACTAAGTTATGAAACAATCGAAATATGTTTAACCATATTATTCATAAGTGATAGAATAACTAACTTGTTAAGCCTCGTTTAGTACTACCATTTTCTGTAGACACATTTCGTTTAAAGGTATATTAAAGTGTTCATTTCTACAACTGTAAACTCTGTAACACGAATATCGGATGTTCTTTTATTACGTGATTATATAGAACTAAAAAAACTACAAAAAATAAAAAGTTTTCAATCGTTTGACCGATACTTTATGCACGCTCACAGGGTTAAATGGCCAGAATCCAGTATTGGTCGGGTACAGCCAGGCCTACATAGCTTCGAATTTCAGACAAGAGGAAAGACAATCAGTCAACAGTATCATCTCTTAAAGCGCCTATTTCTAACCTATTAGTAGAATTGTCTGTAACATCCTAAAATGCGGAACGTTTGTTTATGACACCAAGTCTCGAACCCGAGATCCTACGATCTACGTTCCGGTACGTTAAATACTTTGGCTCATCTCGGCGTTTACACTAATACAACTTTTACGTATGAATTAACGTAATAAGCCATCAATAATTGGGATTAACTAAGTTCTAAAGCACAATTTGACAAAAGCCTGCGCGTGTCCGTATCCCCATTAGGAACCCTAGTAGAGTGATAAATAGAGTTGCCGCTTGGATCTTACCTCCTTATATTAACTTCCCTGGGTTCCTTTACCTTTCCCTGGAGTAATGTTTACTTATTGTCGAATTTCTGAACCGATTGTCACCAAATCAGATATGTACCCTCAGAAGTGGTAAAGAACAGGTATGTTTGATCTGAAATCTCCCACTTAATGAACAATTACAAACCCATCTACGTCTCTTTCGGTGACCTGTTAAAAAGGGCATTATAATAAAGTAAAGCAACTAAATTAAACTTACCATGACTCAGGTATTATAGTGGAAAGGAAATCGGCGTGGTGGTAACCTGAAAAATCGAATATTTTTTCATTTTTTTCCCCAAACTGTGTGCTTTATCTGAACAAAAAAATTTAAAATGTGAAAAGCAGCCATGTTTTCAATATCAACAAGCAGCCGAGTTTAAGATAAATTCCAAATGATATTTTAAGCCTTTTATATTAGTTTTTTTTTAAATTTTATTTGCTCCAACTCCCTCTGTCGTTAATAAAAGTACCACCAGCATACTGGTGTGTTTATACGACGTAAGAATATAACTATTTACGAAGTCACAAATACCATTAAATAAAACGTAATATTTCAGTACTTAAGTAATTAAAACAGTAATTATACTACAGTAAATACTTAACAAATTATCTTATAAACCAGTATTTAGTCAGTCGTATATAAGCCAGTGCTGAACCAAAGTTATATCATAAACCAATTGTATTATTAACAAGTTGTTAGCAAATCAATAAATAAACCAGGAACAAATGAGTCATCTCAACTGGCCATTACCAGTTATGATATACTCTAGTAAAATTCTTTAAATGAAGAGAGAAAAATAATAAATGAAACTATGTTAGTCCACGTCATAAAGTTCAAGGGTCGCTGGTACATCCTAAGCCACTTTGAAGGTTAAACGCTGAAATTAGTTGATAATAAAATAATAAGTAAACACAAGCAACTTTAATTCATGTTCTAGTCGTTAAAATTAAGCATCAGTTAACATTCAAATTGCCTGGCATGGCCAGGTGGGTTAAGGCGTTCGAATCTCCGTCCTACCAAACATCCTCGCCCTTTCAGTCGTGGGGGTGTTATAATGTAACAGCAAATCCCACTATTCGTTGGTTAAAGAGTAGCCTAAGAGTTGGCGGTGGGTGGTGATGACTAGCTGCCTTCCCTCTAGCCTTACACTGCTAAATAAGGGACGGCTAGCGCAGATAGCCCTCGAGTAGCTTTACGCGAAATTGAAAAATCAAACAAACATTCAAACTGTTAAATTCATGAAATACTGAGAGAACTGTATAAATCAGGTTCCGCAAGGTCAACCCACTGATGAATAATTTAAGTACGTTTTTCTTTTAAGGCAGATATGGAATATATATATATATATGCACATTCATATATTACTTCCTACTCAACTTCCCCTCTCCTTTATTCTAAAGCAACGTGATGCATGTTAACTCTGCATGCATTGTAAAAACCAATTATCCTATAAACTTTGGATAACGCGTTACGATAATGTAATGACAGGCAATACATTAGATCTCTGCTTAAATCAGTGTCATCTATAGAAATAACGTCTGATAGAAGAAAAAACGTTTATTCTAGATGCAAATTATACGCAAATAGGCGAAAAGTGTAAATCGCCGTGGCGGATGGCGAGAGATACAAAGCACACCTCCATCGTCCAGAATTGGACTTAAGAAATTCGTGCGTTTCCAAGGTATTCGGATATTTTCGTCTTAAAACACGTTTTTTGAGTCGTTAGGTGTCAATAAGCTAGCCAATTAAAACGAACCACACGTATCGATCTGAGTTTAGTATAAACACTGAAGAAGGTAAGGCAATCGCTGAAGGACCTGCTAGTACTTTTGCCCACCCCTTAAATCCTTCTAAAGTTTTTCACCGACTTTGAAGTAAGTGGACAGCAAATGCGCAAAATGCTGGAATTTCACCATTTCTCAATCCCTCTAAATGGAACTTTCCTCCTCACAAGAAATTTCAATATTTTAAAAACTAAAAACATTACCCTTGCGTAACAAACAGGAAATGTTGCGTGCCCTGTCATGGTAATATAAAAAAATTTGGCACGTCTTAATCTATGGTTCAAACAATAAAGCCAATGTCAAGAAGGAAAACTGACATCCAAGAAGAGAAGAGTGCAATGATAAAAAATCAATTACAATGACTGATACACAAAAACAGATAAGATAAATGGATGGTTTACAGTCATATGGCAAAACAGACAACAACTATAAGTTAAATACTGCAGAAATTGCAAAACAAAACAAAAAAGGCGTAAAATGAAACCCGGATATCAAAACGAATACATTTCAATGCACTAGAAAATAAACACGTAGAAAATATAATGACAAAATAAGGCTAATATCAAAAAGACAGGAGCAGATAATATACACTTAATAGATCACACATAGATGACAACTCACCCACTTTGCAAAGGCCAGCAATAATGACAAAAGTAGTGTAAATAAACGGTGTCTTTACGTACTCCCATTTCCAGCTGGCAACGTGAATACCATGAACTTCCGAGTCTCCAGTTTCCGAGTCATTACTTTTATTACTCATTTTTTCAGTTGCTTCATGATACGAGTGCAAAGATTTTCCATCTTCTCTGACGGATTCGGACGGAACCGGAAATAGCGCTAATGACTCGGTCGTCACAGCCGATCGGCGAAGAAGATTTACAGACTTGAGGTGTTGGTGACGTAGATGATGTGGTTTTATTACGTTTCCTGTAGGGTAAGTTTGATTAAGATTCGTTTATGGCAACGTATTTTTTCGAACTCTTTTAACGTGGACCTTTATCCACATCTCCATTAATTGAAAAAAACTCCTAATTAATTTTTATCTTAAATAATAATATACATATATTAGTTCTGCTCAAGTATTAATTGTGTACAAAGTATTTATTAGTACACTTCTTGTCTTCGCTGTCAGTCTTAGTAATTACTTTAAAATAAATGGATAAATATAAAATAAAAATTAGGCTTAACTACACGACTTGAACAAAATGGTATTGCCAAAAAATAAAAATTTTATTAAGCCTAAACTTTCGGGCTGATAGCAGCCCCCTTTTCAAGAATGTGTAGAAGGGCTATTATCAGCTAAACAACTTGGCTAAATATTTTATTATTTTGTCATGAGTAATTATTAGTATACTGTACAGTACGCTAGGTTTAAAACGTTATTGTTAGCCCTAAATAACGTCATACAGAACTCCTGAAAGTTTAGTGATAATCTCGAGTGCTTAAAATTACAAAATTATGTGTTTGACCTCTGACGTTGGTACAATGCACAGTTCATTGTCTAGCTTAACGCTGAGCAAAACGCACACATGAGCACATGTTTTCACACACAGCCTCAAAATGCAATATCTCTGTACAAAGTATCCACATAAAGTTATACTTCCCCATTAACTTTTTTTTTTAACTTAATCCATGCAATATGTCCAGTTTTATTAGTTATAACGAAAGGAATATGAATGGATCACGTATTTCCTATCCAGAATTCAATTAAAAAGATTAAATTTCTCGTAAATGTAATACTTTATCCTTATCTATGACACGTGCTTCTATAAGTATAAATTAGTTTTCAAGGAAAAGTTTTATAACTTTAAAATTTTCCCGTTATCACAATTAATTGTACACAATGTAAATAAAAGGTAAACTCACTGTATAAAAAATAATTATATGATAATTATTTCGATCAAATTAAATTAACAGAGGTATAATATTTTATGTTCCAAATTACGTTAACAGAGGTCTAATATTTTATGTTCCAAACTACGTTAACAGAGGTCTAATATTTTATGTTCCAAACTACGTTAACAGAGGTCTAATATTTTATGTTCCAAATTACGTTAACAGAGGTCTAATATTTTATGTTCCAAATTACGTTAACAGAGGTCTAATATTTTATGTTCCAAATTACGTTAACAGAGGTCTAATATTTCATGTTCCAAATTACGTTAACAGAGGTCTAATATTTTATGTTCCAAATTACGTTAACAGAGGTCTAATATTTTATGTTCCAAATTACGTTAACAGAGGTCTAATATTTTATGTTCCAAATTACGTTAACAGAGGTCTAATATTTTATGTTCCAAACTACGTTAACAGAGGTCTAATATTTTATGTTCCAAACTACGTTAACAGAGGTCTAATATTTTATGTTCCAAACTACGTTAACAGAGGTCTAATATTTTATGTTCCAAATTACGTTAACAGAGGTCTAATATTTTATGTTCCAAACTACGTTAACAGAGGTGTTCCAAACTACGTTAACAGAGGTCTAATATTTTATGTTCCAAACTACGTTAACAGAGGTCTAATATTTCATGTTCCAAATTTTCACCGAACTTATTTCATCCTTGTAATAAATGTTAACCCTTTCTTTTTAGTTTCAGTTTAATTGATATAAAGACCACTGAAATCCACCTTTGAGATTTTTCAGTACGATCCAATAATCCAGAGTTAATATTGTCATTTTTCTTCAAAGAAACGAAATCCATTCTTAATCTGCTATGATTGTTAGCTTTTTCTTACCTTCACTTAAATTCATGAAACAAGGTAACAATGAATGACCGCTAGGTGGATTATTTTTCATAACTTTGCAATTAGCATTATGAAAATTCTGAATAGCTTAAATTTTTATCAACGAACAATTACCTTTTAACTTGTTTAATTTAGTAATGTGTTCGCAAAACTCAACTCATTGACATGCATGAAAATTCCACATGTAACTGTAAAACCGCACTGAGCAGTTGGGTGTAGTATATACCATGGTTATCCATTAGGTTTCACCCCAGCGTTGTCGAAGATTTATATTACGTAAAGCAGAGGTCACTTCTAATTAACAGACGTACAATGATAACCCTAAAAACTCCATTGATGATTGGTTTATACCCCTGTACAGCGTACTTTACTGTATAACACAACATAATTGAGCAATCGACTACTTTACTTTTTATATATATATAGTTGTTGATGTAAATAATATTATATAAACACTAATATAACTCTTATTTTTCACTTAAATACAAAGGTTGTGTATAAAATCTGTGAGTAATTTTTGTGTCTACAGAAAAACAACAACAAATAACTCGTACAATAATGTTTTCCCAATACCTTTAAATTATTCAACAATATTGTTTTCAAAGAAGATAATCACTCTAACAGAAACCAGTGTAGAGAAAGGATACGACATATTGCAAAAACAAAAGAAGCTTATCATATGATTAAGCATATAGGAGAACATTACTGAAGAATGGGAGATCCGCTCCTGATCAGCACTTCAGACTTATCAAAGACATCAGATAAATCTCCACAACTACCACGTATCTAAGATGGACCTCTGATTTCCAAACTTACATTATTTATTGATGTTAACTTTCCATAAATTTCCATACAAGTAGCCATGATCGTCCTCACTTTCATTGCCCTCTTCGTTTTGTTCTGGATTCTTTGTTTTGATATAACACGTCTTCTTTGACAATAAACATTTCCAAAAAATAAATTACTTTATTTTTTTTTCTCTGGAGAATAGGAAACTTGTTGAAGCCCTCAATTGTAAACAACACTACTAATTTCTTTTGTCTTTCACTTATGACCTTTATTTGTTTGGGGAACAGTAACACCTTTATCGCCCTCAACAGTAATCAACATTACTTATTTTGTCCTTCACCTATGACCTTTAGTGTCGTGTTAGAGGAAAACGCCTCTCCAGGTCAACTTGCAACATTTCAACAGTTTTTAGTCTTATGTTTTTAGCTGTATTTTCGACACAATTGACGTCACGCTTCCTTGGTCTTTCTCTGTTTCCATTAGTTGTAAGTTCTCTGTTTCCTATTAGTTGTAAGTTCTCTGTTTCCTATTAGTTGTAAGTTATTTATTCTTGCTGGTAGCTGCTCTAACCTTATTCACATCACTTCAGTTTCGACTTTCCTACATATTTCAGTACTGGATTCACAACAAACTGTTGTCGGTTGTTTCGGTTCTTACTTTATCTATTCTGGTTTTATTGACACCTTTATAGAAACACATAATTTCATCTGGTGATGTTCTTCAGCGAGTTCTCTCCCTGACGGCCAAAGTTTGGCATTGATTTGTCAGTGCTGGTGTTAAAGCAATATTGCTCAGTGTTAACTTCATCTCTAAAGGGACATCTTCATTATTTTTGACAGGTTATATTGTTAGCTGTCTGACAACTGGCTAAACGTAAACAACTGTGCATAAGACGTGTTTGATCTATAGATGTGCAGGCCACTACGTGTTGTTTACAGACATACAAAGAATCCAAAGATACAGTTACAAAGACGCCAGTGTTAGTTAAGTAGGTAGAGACGTATGTGTCTATTGTGATTTTAGTGCACTATTCCCAGGTCTATTGTGATTTTAGTGTACTATTCCCAGGTCTATCGTGATTTTAGTGTACTATTCCCAGGTCTATTGTGATTTTAGTGTACTATTCCCAGGTCTATTGTGATTTTAGTGTACTATTCCCAGGTCTATCGTGATTTTAGTGTACTATTCCCAGGTCTATCGTGATTTTAGTGTACTATTCCCAGGTCTATTGTGATTTTAGTGTACTATTCCCAGGTCTATTGTGATTTTAGTGTACTATTCCCAGGTCTATTGTGATTTTAGTGTACTATTCCCAGGTCTATCGTGATTTTAGTGTACTATTCCCAGGTCTATCGTGATTTTAGTGTACTATTCCCAGGTCTATCGTGATTTTAGTGTACTATTCCCAGGTCTATTGTGATTTTAGTGTACTATTCCCAGGTCTATTGTGATTTTAGTGTACTATTCCCAGGTCTATTGTGATTTTAGTGTACTATTCCCAGGTCTATTGTGATTTTAGTGTACTATTCCCAGGTCTATTGTGATTTTAGTGTACTATTCCCAGGTCTATCGTGATTTTAGTGTACTATTCCCAGGTCTATCGTGATTTTAGTGTACTATTCCCAGGTCTATTGTGATTTTAGTGTACTATTCCCAGGTCTATTGTGATTTTAGTGTACTATTCCCAGGTCTATTGTGATTTTAGTGTACTATTCCCAGGTCTATTGTGATTTTAGTGTACTATTCCCAGGTCTATCGTGATTTTAGTGTACTATTCCCAGGTCTATCGTGATTTTAGTGCACTATTCCCAGGTCTATTGTGATTTTAGTGTACTATTCCCAGGTCTATTGTGATTTTAGTGTACTATTCCCAGGTCTATCGTGATTTTAGTGTACTATTCCCAGGTCTATCGTGATTTTAGTGTACTATTCCCAGGTCTATCGTGATTTTAGTGTACTATTCCCAGGTCTATCGTGATTTTAGTGTACTATTCCCAGGTCTATCGTGATTTTAGTGTACTATTCCCAGGTCTATCGTGATTTTAGTGTACTATTCCCAGGTCTATCGTGATTTTAGTGTACTATTCCCAGGTCTATCGTGATTTTAGTGTACTATTCCCAGGTCTATCGTGATTTTAGTGTACTATTCCCAGGTCTATCGTGATTTTAGTGTACTATTCCCAGGTCTATCGTGATTTTAGTGTACTATTCCCAGGTCTATCGTGATTTTAGTGTACTATTCCCAGGTCTATCGTGATTTTAGTGTACTATTCCCAGGTCTATTGTGATTTTAGTGTACTATTCCCAGGTCTATCGTGATTTTAGTGTACTATTCCCAGGTCTATCGTGATTTTAGTGCACTATTCCCAGGTCTATTGTGATTTTAGTGTACAATTCCCAGGTCTATCGTGATTTTAGTGTACTATTCCCAGGTCTATCGTGATTTTAGTGTACTATTCCCAGGTCTATCGTGATTTTAGTGTACTATTCCCAGGTCTATCGTGATTTTAGTGTACTATTCCCAGGTCTATTGTGATTTTAGTGCACTATTCCTAGGTCTATTGTGATTTTAGTGTACAATTCCCAGGTCTATCGTGATTTTAGTGTACTATTCCCAGGTCTATCGTGATTTTAGTGTACAATTCCCAGGTCTATTGTGATTTTAGTGTACTATTCCCAGGTCTATTGTGATTTTAGTGTACTATTCCCAGGTCTATCGTGATTTTAGTGTACTATTCCCAGGTCTATCGTGATTTTAGTGTACTATTCCCAGGTCTATCGTGATTTTAGTGTACTATTCCCAGGTCTATTGTGATTTTAGTGCACTATTCCCAGGTCTATTGTGATTTTAGTGCACTATTCCCAGGTCTATTGTGATTTTAGTGTACAATTCCCAGGTTTATCGTGATTTTAGTGTACTATTCCCAGGTCTATCGTGATTTTAGTGTACTATTCCCAGGTCTATTGTGATTTTAGTGTACTATTCCCAGGTCTATTGTGATTTTAGTGTACTATTCCCAGGCACAGTCAAGAAAAGGGCCAGTCCTTATACACTATATACTGTGACCCTTGTGAATCACATTAGTTTTCTAACAATATTGTCCTTTTGTCTGTTTGATATATAGACGTGCGAGTCGTAATCCGAGGGTCGCGGGTTCGCATCCCCGTCGCGCCAAACATGCTCGCCCTTTCAGCCGTGGGAGCGTTATAATGTGACGGTCAATCCCACTATTCGTTGGTAAAAGAGTAGCGCAAGAGTTGGCGGTGGGTGGTGATGACTAGCTGCCTTCCCTCTAGTCTTACAATGCAAAATTAGGGACGGCTAGCATAGATAGCCCTCGAGTAGCTTTGTGCGAAATTCAAAAACAAACAAACAAACAAACTGTTTGATATACCTTGCTTTCTCGCGAACCAGGTCAAAGATGAATAATTTTTAGTGCTTTTGTCCTGAACATAAGCACTGTTTCCTCGCTGAAACCAGTCGAACAAATGCAGTTTGTAATTCAGCACCATCTACACAAGAAAAATTTATATTTACAGGAATGTCAATTATGGTCACAAAACTGATATTTACGTCATGTTTTTACTCAAGATGATGTGTAAAATTTCTTCACTAAGCCTCAAATCTCATGACATGAAAATATTGTGTTTAATTCTTCTAATAGTCAAATAATTTTAAGTTATATTTAACAAAATCTCATTCAAGGTTCTTTTAATAAATCAGTTAATAATGAAGGAAAACCAGGCACTTCTCGATACATTCTTATTCTTAAATCAATTTATTGGAATTTGATCAGCCTTCAGTATAACTATGTTGTACGGATAAAATCACTCATATTAGATTGTTTGAATTTCGCGCAAAGCTACATGAGGACTATCTGCGCTAGCCGTCCCTAATTTAGCAGTGTAAGACTAGAGGGAAGGCAGCTAGTGATCACCACCCACCACCAACTTTTGGGCTACCCTTTTACCAACGAATTGACCGTAACATTATAACGCCCCCACGGCTGAAAGGGCGAGCATGTTTGGTGCGACCGGGATTCGACGACCCTCGGATTACGAGTCGACTGCCTTAACCACCTGGCCATGCTGGGCCATACATTATTAGAGTTTTCAAACTAACATGTTCTGAAGGAACTATTAATCGAACGCCATATTAAACAAATAAAAAAGTAACACAATACGTTTACTTAGCGAATCTTCTACAGCTTTGTGTTTTCGTGAGAATAACGATTAAAACATGTTCAATGTCTTAGTCCAAGACTCTAGTACGTAAAATTAACTGTTTTTCCCAATACATTTAAAAAATAATCGAAGGAGTGACAAATAAAAAAAATAACGTAATACCTGCACTTCGTCAATCTACAGTTTTGTGTATTCGTGAGAAAAACGATGAACATATCATGAATCTATTTACGGAAGAACCTAAAGTAATGACCTACTTTCAACTTAAATGTCTTTTCCAATACATTACAAAAACAAGTTACACAATTTTGTTCTGAAAAAAACCGGTTTCAACTGGTTACTCTACTAGTCTTAATTTGCTACAAGCAGTTTACACCACTTTTTAGTTTTATTTCCTTGGTACCTTTATTTGTTACTAAGCATGAAACTAAACAATGGGTTATCTGTGATGCGCCCATCAGAGTCGCCGAAACCCAATTTTTAGCGTTATGAGTCCTCACGCACTTACCGCTGATTCATTAGCGTAGGACTTCTGGGCACAACTGATGAACAGAGTCACAGTTAATAAGTGAAACTCCACTTCATTTATTAACAATTCGTTAGATTGTAAAACTCAGTCTTAAATTTGTCACAACGTAACTTTCACATATTTCAAGGGTGTATTTACAGTTAGAGAAACTAACGTATAGGAAAAAAAAAAGTAAAACAGGTGAGTTTCTGTACCTTAATTGGACACCATTTCTCGCCATCTTTTAGTAAAGCTACAACAATGAACTACTGAACTGAATACTAAATATTTCAAATAGTATATCCGATACTCCGTCTTTACCTCAGTGTAGCTTATAAACGTGAACAAGTGTGACCCTTGGTGAGTTGACCTTCCGACGAGTATCATCGAAACAAACATCTTACGGTCCAACTACCTAGAATCAGCATACCAGCCACAACACTACTGTAGTAACCACAGTATCAGCCATAGCACTAATACTATAAAAATCTATCAGTTGCAGCACCAGTATTGTAACCTATCTACCAGACACATGCTAATAATGTAACCGATTTAACAACCAATGATAATATAGTAATTTCCCTTCTAGCTGTAATGAAAATAATAACCACCCAACTAGCTACAATGCTAATACTTCAAAACCTACAGACCTTAACATTGATAATGCTACAACCTACCAGCAACAGCAATAATATTGTAACCAACTTATCAGACAGAGGGATTGATTAGCCTCATTATCATAATGCCCCCCCCTCATCATGTTTCTTCTGCCCAAGATAAAAGTTCCTTTGCAATTCGCGAGAGCTGACTTGTTCCTTTAGAAAGTAATGTGAACATGTGGTGTCGTGTCCTTCTGGTGTAGCGACAATAGAAACGTTTCGACATAAAGTAGAGTATACAACTAAACCTGATGTACTTCCGTAGGGCAATCGAAAGTGTTCTGTTCCAAAAGTAAACAGAAAGCATTAAGAGTGACAAGTATTTTTATTTTGTGTTGTAGCGTACAGAGGGTATATTTCTTCTAGCACTTAATGGCAAGCGCACGTTTTACCGACGTCACAACAATACAAATGGCAAAGTTAAGCGTTCATTATGTGATGTAATTTTTGTGTCTACTGATTGATAGACGATCCCTCCATGGCGGCCTTGGCCTCCCTTTCTGGGAAAGTAGTCAATGTTAGTTAAATGGTAGTAAAGAAACTACATAATTACCTAGTCTTGCCTATCAGAATGAAGCAAGACGTTTCGAGCACCAGTGTTAAACTGTACCTAGCTGTACTCTTCACACCTGAACGTAACAACTCGACAACTTGCATACAAAACAAACACAACAACAAAACATTAGCCTCTAACCACAGAATAAATTATTGGTATGATTAATTAAGTGCTATTTGGGCTACTTATGAAGGCATGTTTGTCTCCTGCCTTAAAATGGGCCATTAGAGCTTTTAACGTTGATGTTATTACATCGTCAGTATAAAATTTGTTGTTAGGGTTGTTTACATCAAGTACACATTTAAGTAATTTTTACTGTCTTCCATGATTAAGGCAAGCAATTTCGAAGGTTTGTCCCTTCTTCATTTAAGGAACTAAAAGAGGAAGGAAAGGATTCTTACCTATGATAAAGAATGGGCCATCTGAAATTCCTGTAATAGAACCATCTTCCACAAAGTGGAATATTTATAAACTTTAAAGACAAAAGACCTACTGGTCCTTCTTTACCATCCCATTAAACTAAACTATAAAATAAATCACTTAAGGCCAGCGCTTCTTTCTTAGATATTTATCAAACTTCCATTAAACTCCTTTGGATTACCAATGTCCACATCATCTGAAGTCAAACTATTCCAACGATCAACCACTCTGGTAGAAAAATGAAACTGTTTCAGCTGAAGATGACTCCTGTCCTAACCAAACATATATTTTTGTCCCTAGTCCTAAAATTTTCACCAACAAATATGATGGATGATACATTTAAACTATTAATTAAAATTAATTAATTAATTCCCTTACAAATCTTAAACGCCTCAATCAGATTCCTTCTAACACTTATTTACTTGACAACACTTACATCCTAGTAGCTCTCTCCTGAATACTTTCCAAAAATTCTGTGCATTTCCTAAGGCAAGAAGCAGAAACTGAACACAATACTCCATATATAAGTCAGAACACTATGATTATTTTTTAAAACAAAAGATACTTCACAAAATACTTTGTTGTAATAAAGTAACCGATAAGCTCAGCCATAGCTCTAAACAAGTTTACAATCTGTCGTCCACTCTACATTTTCACTCCAAGTGGTGCAGCAAAGCGGTCGGGTTACAAACTAAACGATTTCCACTTACATCTATGAGTTAACATCGGAAGGAAGTGTCACCATAACGTTGAACGCGTGACTGTTGTGCCAGTTAAAAATAATTTAATTACAGAAATTCATTTTATTAGGACAAATCGAACTACTGGCTTTAAGTCAAACTGCTATTAAATTTCACGAATGATCAAAAAATGTTGCTAGTTCAATATTTATGTTATGATTTATTTCATACAGAATTTTATCAACTTGAGTTTGAAGAAAGAAAACCCTAACGTATCCATAAGCAGAGATGACGAATAAATTCACCAGGATTCATAGTGTCCAAGAGTGATGTAAAACGACATTACTAATCTATCATCTCACATGTTTTCCAGGAGACGCTTTATCCACTCCCTGAGCAAGAGTTTCAGAAGTTCTGTCACACTGACAAGTAGATCCAAGCAGTTTCAGAAAGTAAACAACATTCTAGTTTCTTATAGTTACCGAAATATTTTTCACTGATTGAATGGATGTATCTTTTTTCCATTCCAAATTTTCATGGAACCTATATTATTTTTTTCATGAAGGAATGCACTGTTATTTTTAAACATTCTTGTGCAAGTTCCTTGTATCAATCAAAACCTATCTAAGCTTTCATCCGTCCTGTATTAATTAAAAAAAACACAAAAACCTTTGCTTCTTGTAGTTGTAGGGCAGCTCGAAACACGTCAAGTTTACCATCTTCCAACTGTTTGTTGGCGAGGTTCGTCTTAGACAGTAAGTCGTGTCATATCACAATGATAATAATCCAACTGAAACTAAACAGCCAAGCAGCGATTAATTCTGCTCTCGTACATAACTCAGTTCCACTGACTCTTGCTGCTATAAAGTCCACAGTGACTTGTACCATTCTCAGATGGCATCTGAATGCATGACACGCATTAGTTCCATGTTCTCAGTGGCTTCACTGAAACATATTACTGTGATACATCCCAACAACGAGATGAAGAAGTAAAAACAGACGTAACTTGCTTTGAACTGGGCACAAAAGTGTCATTACCTGAGAGTAATGACTGGTTGGTTATTAATAAAAATTGGTTAATTTTCAGTCCAGGTTCCACTTGTTCTTCCCACTCCTTCATTGACTCCACGTGCACTGCTGACACCAGTTCTTCATTCTATGTGCTGATGATGAGAAATTAGCTTTGCCGGAAATCTTGTAGTAATTTAGTTATATCAAAGACACGTGTGTTTCGCGTTATGCCAGAAATATTAGTTTTAGCATCTATGTATTGAGGAGGTGGGTATTCTTTTCAATAATTTTAGCATCAGTGGTCTCTTGACTCATTCTAATAGCATCATACTCGCTTTCTTTTAACGTGTCGTGTTGCAAAAATAATGAGAGCCCTCTTAGTCCTTCAACTGTGTTCTTTAAAAAGTAAATTATTATTATTTTTGTAGCTCTTGTTTCTATTAGCCTCAGTATCGCCCACCAGGACTTTACAACATCTCTGTAGTAAAGTACCTAATAGACATGTCTTCAAACATCCACGTTTACCTAAGCTTCACTATTTTACGTCCCGAGCAGCTAGACAAAACGACTGAAAAGCTTCTAACATTACAAACCGAATACTGAAATCATTGATGGGTACACTCCAAATAACACATCATGTAGCTTGGTGCTGAAGACTGGTTTATTTTGAATTTTGCACATGGGTACTCGAAAGCTATTTGCGTTAGCAACCTCTTAACTTAGCAATGAGAGACTAGAGGGAAGTATACAGTGAACCCCACCAACCGCTAACTTTGGAACTACTGTTTTACCAGCGAATAGTGGAATTGACTGTCACATCATAACGACCCCACAGCTGAAACGGCGACCACGTTCGGTGGAGAGAATTATTTTGTTAAAGAATAAACAAACATTGTTTAAAACCAATGTTGCGTCAGTATTTTATTGTTACAAAGTTTCTGTTCATTTTTATCACTTTTACGAATTAAAAAACGTTTATTTCACAACAATACTTTCATTCCGTGAGACTGAAATCGACCAATTAGTTTTATAAAATAGCCTGTAGGAATATCATACTTTGCAACTGGAAAATACATAAATATGTCATAGCAGTTGTCTGTCGCATGGGGAATTTAGGAAGAATATTGGTTCTCCCCTTCTCAAAATGATCCGGGGACATTCCTCGTTACAGTGCTGTGTACAAACAAGGGATAGTACTGATCCATGGACCTGCAACCTGCAGTTTTCAGCTGGTGTTGACAAAAGAATTCCCAATTACGGGGGGCGCTCTCCCAACGGACAGAGATTTGTGTTCAGATAAATACAATACTATAATAGATTCTTATTATATTGAAGTTTGAATGTTATGAACTCTGAAGCATAATTGACATTTGTTTCGAAATTTGTTTCCATTATTTGAAACTAAAACGTCGCGCAGGAAGAATCAGACCGGCCTTCAGGTCTTACAGTCCTTTGTGTTGTTATATTGTGCACTAAACAATGTGGTATATGGTGAGTGGAATAAAAAAAACAAACCATAACCATTAACGTATGTATGGTTGAGTGTGCAATTCTGGAGTGGTTGGGAAGAAGTTACGTAGTTATAATTAAGCGGATCTGAACCCTTAAATAGGTTGATAAACTTTGTTTTGTATATGTTATCGTCTATTGAAGAAAAACATTCGTGGGACTTCTGTACGCGGTGCTCGCTCCAAACCGAAACTTTACATTTATGGGACTACTGTACGCGACGCTCTAGACCGAAACATTACATTCATGGGACTTCTGTACGCGACGCTCCAGATCGAAACATTACATTTATGGGACTTCTGTACGCGTCGCTCCAGATCGAAACATTACATTCATGGGACTTCTGTACGCGACGCTCCAGATCGAAACATTACATTTATGGGACTTCTGTACGCGACGCTCTAGACCGAAACATTACATTCATGGGACTTCTGTACGCGACGCTCCAGACCAAAACATTAATATGGTTGCGGTGGCCTTGTGAACTTCGAAAGTGAAGTAATTGTGGCACACAGCTTTGTACACATAACTGTTGTTGAAACTAAAAGTTACAGCCTACACCAACGGTGGAAAATTACGACCTACCGGCAGACTTTACCAATCTCCACTCTAGCTATAAGTAACCTACCTGTCACCAGATGGCACTACCAAGCCTTTTTGGAAATGTCAAATCGTAAATTGTTCCTGTTCTGTTTGCAAAGTCATGGCCGTGTACGAGAAATTCGAAGGTAGTCAATGCACGACATTTTTTTTTTCTTTTCAACCCAGCTCTCGTGAAATACTCACTTCGTTCTCAAACAAAGAAAATAACCAACTAATATGAATCGAATCTTGGAACTCAAGATGTACAAATCAAGTACGCTCGATAGCATTTGAAAATACAGAAAATTAGATGACTTTACAGTTTAATGATTGAATCTTATTCAGTTAAAATGATGCAAGCAAACAGCCAGACAGACAAGGAAAGGTTAAGTTGGAAGTGGTCAAAATTTCAGTCGCGGTCAATATACTTCTAATACTAACAACAGTTTTACTATCATCTGTAGTAAATCTCTAATACTTGACCTCATTTACCACGAGGGATATCCAAGACACGTTTGTTTGTTTGATTGTAAGCACAAACCTGGTATCGAACCCCAAATTTTAACGTAACGTGTACTCAAGCTTACACTGAGCCACAATGGGAACGCACGTTTGAAGCGGCGACACTCAAAAGGGAGTTATATAAAAGATAGATGGTTCTTATGTGTAAAACAGTTGTTGCGATTTTGTCTCGTTGAATTATTTATTTTATAAACGTACAGGGTGGCACGTAAGTCCCTACCCATCCATATCTATTATGTATCCAGTGTATCTGTGTGCTGTCCCTCATTCTCGCTGCATAATATTATGCGACGCCATGTTCTGTGAGACATTTTCCTCAACAAAGCAGGGGTTATTGTTCCAAATGCCGTGGTAACATCTGCCTTCAACACATCATTAGTATTATTGAATATAACATATGGATGGGTAGGGACTTATGGGCCGTCCTGTATAATTTACTTATATAATAAAGGAATTCATTTAATGAAAATAACTTTTACGATACACTTTATTTGACATATCAACTACTATTGTCGTTTCGAATATTAGGCAGATATACTTGCCAAATGTTGATGCTAATTAAACATAGCATGGCAAGGTAAATATACAGTACTGGTATCGCTACATAACCACCAGTTATACAGTTGACACCTTATTTCGATTTTTTTTTCTTGTTAACTGAGCGTTAGACAATGTGTTGTGCTCACCACTACGGGGATTGAATTCTAAATGTTAACGTTATAAGCTGTGCATCTTACCAGAGAGGACGGTTGTTAAAATAACACACCCTAAAACGGTGTTCGAAAGTATTCGAACTTCTATGATTTGCCCCCTAATGTCTTACCAGTAAGCTTGAGATATTATAATGCTAAGACTCGACGTTAAACTACTCCATTGTGCACCTTACGGTAAATGTGTATGTATGTGTTTTCGTATAGCAAAGCTATCTGCTGAGTCCACCGAGGGTAATCGAACCCCTGTTTTAGCATTTTACGTCCGTAGATTTACCGCTGTACGAGCGGGGGGACCCTTAATATAAACAACAACAAAAAAAAACTCTCTGATTTGCGTCTTTGAAGTACCCTAATGTTATCTTATTAAGGGGATTTTCGTTCAAAATTTAACTTTCAAACTAAATATTTTCGTAGCGAATCATGGTTTGTATTACTTCTTTAAGAATCTTAATACCACTGGTTTAACTATGTCATACTTTAAAAATTCATTGATCGAACTGATGTTTCATATATAAATTCGTTTACTCTAAAAATTGGCAATTTTAATATTTGTTTTTGATCCATAAAAAAGTAAAATAAAATAATGTACGACATACGTGACGTCAGAATACAGTTCGATATTTGAACTGTGGAAAATATACAATCTTCTACGATCTAAAACACTAAAGCAGCAAAAACACTATCATAACAGTGATGAACTAATAAAAATAAATGCTCTTTAAGAAAAATAAAAATTATCTCAAGTGTTAAAATATTTTAGTGACTTTTTCGAAAACAAAACTGTTAAGTGAACTTTAAGTCTTTGTTTGTTTGTTTGTTTATGAATTTCGCACAAAGCTACTCGAGGGCTATCTGTGCTAGCCGTCTCTAATTTAGCAGTGTAAGACTAGAAGGAAGACAGCTAGTTATCACCACCCACCGTCAACTCTTGAGCTACTCTTTTACTAACGAAAAGTGGGATTGACCGTCACTTTATAACGCCCCCACGGCTGAAAGGGCGAGCATGTTTGGCGCGACGGGGATGCGAACCCGCGACCCTCAGATTACGAGTCGCACGCCTTAACACGCTTGGCCATGCCGGGCCTAGACAAGAGGTGTAAGAGTCATCACCAGCAACTTTTAGTCCTACATGAAAGTTTATTTTCCTGGAAGAGTTGGGCGTGACCTAGTATTTAGTGTGCTTGGTACTGCTGCGCATCGGAAAATTCAAGATTCGAGTCGCGATGTTGCTGAATACATGTTACGTACTGTTCGGCCGTGGGTGAATTATAAAAGTGACGATCCAATTTTCCAGTTTTAAGAAAAGGATAAAGCCTTTGTAGCGGCAGGTGTTGTTAACTGGTAGCCCTTCTACTCAGTAGTTCAACATTAAAGATGGCTGCATCCGGACTGTCATGACATCTGAACGTGTGTTCCATTTATATATACATAAGATGCTATATAATGTGAAATTACTAACACTTTTGTCGGTTTCTAAGCACTAGCTCACCAGATTGTTTGTTTAGCTTCTTGTTAACTCTATACTTCTAAACAAAGATGGTTACAAAAACAGTTTTGTTACAACAGGTTTTAAAGTCATAAAAGTGTTAGAATTCATACTATTGGCGGAAATGATTATATTTAAATATTCGTTCGAACTAATTTCCTATTCATAGAATGCCTGAAAACAGTACGTCTTTCTTTTCATGCCCCCCGCTATTACAGCGGTAAGTCTCCGGATTTACAACGCTAAAATCAGGGGTTCGATTCCCCTCGGTGGGCTGAGCAGATAGCCTTTGTGGCTTTGCTAAAAGAAAAACACACACAAATTCTTTTCACTCTTAGTACCTATACGTATTTGACACGTATTACAGCCCTCTGTTTAGATAATGCCCGGGCAACGCCGGATAAGGACATCTAGTGCATATTAAAAACAAAAATACTTGTTTTGAGTCTGAAAAAAAAAAAAAAAGATTCTCTACAATTTCAGTAATTTAAAAAAACAATTTCTGTACCACAGAAATCAGAGAAAGGATTAAAAACACAAAACAACACCCGGTCATTTCCTTACTTTTCAGGTGGCGAGTGTGAGACTCGAAGTTGATCACAGGCTCCGATTTGTCAACTTCAGGGTGGGTGTTACTCGTCATTCCAGAAACCAACACGACCGCCGCCAAAAGAAAACCATTCGAAAAAACCAACGTAGACATGGACGGCAAAGTCATGTGACCAGTGATCTAAGTTGAGCAAGTGGAAAAAAACACTATAAGGAATGTGCTTTCAAAGTATTTATCACAGAAATGGTAAATTTAACATCTGATAAGCTTATAATTACGATATATTACTAACATAACTGTATACATCTGGCCAGTGGTGTAGGGAATTCTTATCTCGAGAAGTGAAGTTTACTGTGATGATACATCGTTCGATACGAGACGATTTGTATATCTTCACGAAATTTGGCAAGCTTTCAATTAGCATTATAAATCTTTTGTATAGAAAAAAAAAAACACCAAATAATTTCTAATAAAGTACTTTTACTAAAACTTAATGACTCAGTGAAGGAAGGTGGTTACTGAGTGGTACATGTCTTCATTTTTTTTATCCAGAACATTACAATCAAAGTAACTTAAATTAACAATAACAAAACATATATTAACTTTTGTATTTTACTTCTCTTGCTAGCCGCCATTTTGTTGATCAAGCCTGAGAATTTGAAAACCATTGTAAAGTATGAAGTACTTACATAAGACAGTGTTAGTAATATTGATAATAAATTACAGACAAGATTGTGGAACTTTGTAACAAACAGTTGGTAACACTTGAACAAATGGATAACGTATCACGGTATCAACTACTGGAATGAGATATGCCTTCCTTGAATCTAGTAACAAACTGGTGACAATGTTTGTATTTTTCATTGTTATTGTTTCCTTGAAGAATGAAAATTTGGAATTATCCAATGGAAATTCTGTTGTTGTTTTTGATTCTCATGAGAATTCCTCTGTTTCAGGGTGACCACTTCACGTAACTTTTGGGTGACCAAACACTGCTTCGGGTCATGCGCCATTTGGCAGGTTATAAAAAAATTGGTAGAATTTGAACAGCAGAACGGCTTTCGAAGAGGTGACAATATTGTGAAATTATGATATGATATTATTCTTTATAAAACATTAACATAATATATTTATAAAACATTAACATAATATATTTATAAAACATCGACATAATATATTTATAAAACATTAACATAATATATTTATAAAACATTAACATAATATATTTATAAAACATTAACATAATATATTTATAATTGTAATAAGCTAGTGAGTGTTAACCCTAACATCTCGAATTCTTCTGCCATGATTCCATTTCAAAGCAAACCTAATACGTAACACAATTACATAACTGAAATAATTACAATCAATTCACAAAAGTCAGCACATAAAGCACTTTTATGAGTAACTTTAGTGTTAAATGGACTACAAAAAAAATGAAAGCTTTTATTACAGTATATCTTGTATTCAAATGTGGGTGTTAGCATAACGGCTCTTCGATCTACAGTTTTAACTTTCCAATAAATACGTAGTGACGTTTTGCAGATATAACCTGGAAATTACTAGAGATATAGTAGTGTCATGAACGAGACACTTTTATTCACAAGTTACATAAATGGAGTTTGTTTGCTAAGATATCCGGAAGAAAGACAAGTGCCGAAGAAGTGAGAGATAATACGACGAACAATTGTTAAACACGAAAAGTAGTTGTGGTGGCAGTACAGGGAGAAATGAACGTTATATTCGTGGGAACTATTCTTCATACTCTGAGTATAAACTGAAATTACACTGAAGTTACACGAGGGATATATGCGCTAGCCGTCCCTAATTTAGCAGTGAAAGACCAGAGGGCTACTCTTTTACAAACAAATAGCGGGATTGACCAACGTTACAACGCCATAACGGCTGGAAGAGCAACCATGTTTAGTGGGATCGAGTTAGATTCATAAGACTTAAAATTTACTGGCATGTTCTGACATCCACGAATGTGATTCTAGACGAGCTGATAGTTTGAAGACGTAATTTTCTTGTGTCTGAGTCAAGTCAGGTAGACATAAGACGGCACTGTAGTCGTTAAGGTAACAAGTCGTGTGGGGGACAATGAAACCAGCTCAGTAAACTTTCGAAAGGTTAAACGTGAAGACGAATTCGGGCAGGTGGTATAAAATAGTAAAACTGAACTCATAAAAGAATAATTCGCTAAAAATTAAAAACTAATTTACATGGCGACATTCTTTACGCAAGAGTTGGTTGATATACTATATTAATTACTTAAATCATATAAGCCAGATGGTGGAACTTATCGAGTTTCCAAGAGATGGCGCTACAAGATAAGTACAATTGCTGATATATTTAATACAACTGTCAATGTTTATTATGTGTATAATAAAAATTACTTTGAAAGTAAATATTTTAAATGCACTAAAACAAGTTTCAGTGTCTAGCTGTAGGTAAGTGTATAGTTTTATCACATAGCAGCAGTATGTATTTTTAGCAAGCGTGCACTAAAAAGTAATTTCCTCTTTCTGACTAAAAAGAAATACAATATAATCACGGAAGTATACTCAAGTTTCGGCGCACTTCATGGTTACTTTAAGACTTCATGTCATATCAACTAATATCCAGAAGTCTCGTTTATGATGTCACAAAACTGTCTGTTTTATTCATGGTCGCCATATTAGATGTCAAACATTCCTTCTGGCGGACAACAGTAATCCATACCAACACAAGACTGGCATTTATTTCCGTTTTGTAACCGGCTGTGAAAATAGTTCTTACACGTCTTTGGAAAGAGAAAAAGTGTGTGCTGTTAGTTGTCACAAGAAACAAGTCCTCACCAAATTTATGTTTTTTATCAGGTAACTTCTAAACCATATAGAACAGCAGGCTGGTTTAGCCGAGATGTGTCGTGACAGTTGCGCTGAGTGAACTCACGCTGAATTTGGTTTATATCCAAAAATAGTACAGATTACTGAACTATAATTTTCCTTGCAGTTCCAATAGATGTCTTTAGTGCATAGTACCAACTAACAACTTAGGTACCTTAAGCTAAACAAGAGTTAAGTTGTTGTTATTGCTTTTAGGGGTGGGTGGGTGATTAAATCAGGTCCTATTATTTTAAGATTTCGACATGCTCTCAAGATATGCCTCTCAAGCCACAGAGAAAGTATGAATTACACCTAAAATAACATTTTTATTTAAATATCAATCACTATCTTTATAATATTAAATGTTGCATTTTGACCCGTGGCCAGGTGGTTAAGACACTCGACTCGTAATCTGAGGGTCGCGGGTTCGAATCCCCATCACACCAAACATGCTCGCCCTTTCAGCGGTGAGGGCGGTATAATGTACGGTCAATCTCACTATTCGTTAGTAAAGGAGTAGCCCAAGAGTTGACGGTGGGTGGTGATGACTGGCTGTCTTTCCTCTAGTCTTACACTGCCACATTAGGGACGGCTAGCGCAGATAGCCCTCGTGTAGCTTCGCGCGAAATTCAAAACAAACCAAACCAAGTACTGAATACCTCTTTGTATAGTTATGCAAACAGCAAGATATGAAAAATTTACTACCTTAATAATTCTGAAATAGGATGCACTTTTTCACGCTAATATTGTATTATTAAGTCTAAAAACATGTTTTATCTTTCATTACATTGAACCGTAAGTCATGGTATTGTTTTATGAGTAAATAGGATGCACTTTTTCACGCTAATATTGTATTATTAAGTCTAAAAACACTAATCTGTTTTATTTTTTATTACACTGAACCCTGAGTGATGGTATTGTTTTATAAGTTTTCTTAGATTAGGATGTTTTGTTTTTCAGTTGAAATTCCCAATTCAAAGTTTAAAGGTCAGATCTTTAAGGCCAAAATTTTCATAAACAAACCAAGTACCCTTCAGATAGCAACAAAATACATATATTTACTCAATAAATTCCTCATCATATTTAACATCTAAGAGTTTGAGAACCTGTAATGTTTACAAACTTGTGAACATTAAAACTCTCACTGGTTCTCAAACTCTTAGATGCTAAATACGACGAAGAATTTATCGAGTAAATATATGTCTAGATTCTAGACACTCGACATCAGGTAAACGTTTGCAAATTGTAATTCTGACGTAACTACTGTTTAGGGAGAAACAGACATGTTCAAAACTAGGGACATTCAGTGTCTCGACATTTCTTTCTTCATAATGGCGTCTGCAGAAGTTATCCATGGGAGGAGCAAAATGGCGCGAATAAAAATAATCATTACACATGTTGGATCAATAAATAATAATTATTTTTCTCATTTTCCAAGAATGTAGGCGCCTCCTTGTACCCCGCTCCTAGCGGTCACCCATGTTTCCTTACAATTGTTGCTACGACAATTTATTAGGTTGTTCATAAATAAATGACGGAATTTTCACGATGATATTTAGAAACTGAATATTGAGTAACTTATCGTTGATTGGTTGGTTTAATCCAACGTTTGTCGTTTACAAGGTGTTATAACTCTCTGCTGGTTCAATTCTATTCAGAGTAACTTTCGCAATCCCCAAGTCAGCATGGGCTAGAAGGACTTTCGTCTGATTTTCCTCTACGACTTCAAACTTGAACGAAAAGCTACCGAAACTACACGGAACGTCAACCAGGCATTCGGCCACGGATCTGTTACTAAACGTACAGTTCAGTGTTGGTTCCAAAGGCTTCGACATGGAGATGAAAGTCTTGAAGACCACGAAGGTCGTGGAAGGAAGCCAACCTTAGATGAAAATACATTAAAGGAAGCAGTTGAGACAGACCCTCACACGACAGCATCTGAGCTTGTAAAAAAAGTTAGGCACAAGCAAACCAAACATTGCCAACTGCCTGAGTGCGATTGGAAAGACAAAAAAATAAGATAAGTGGGTTTCGCCTGAACTGGCTGAAGATCAACAAAATCGGCGTTATAAGACCTGTCAAGAATGACGCTCCAAAAATTGAACGAATTGATAATCAAGGTTCTGCCTCATCCACCTTATTCCCCAGAACTTTCCCCCACACATTTTAATTTTTCAAGCAATTTGACAACTTTTTGAACAACAAACACTTTCAAAACCAGGCAGCTGCAGAAGAAGCTTCCAGGGAGTTCATTGACCATAGAAACTCTGATTTCTACAGCAGGGACATATACAGCATTGTCAAACGTTGGCAAAAGTGTGTTGAAGGAAATGGCGCTTACTTTGATTGAAGCATGTTTTACAACACTGGTTTACACTTTAACAAACTTCGCAGTTCAAAACAACATTTATTTCTGGACAACCTAATACACAATTCCTTACCATCATCATGGCAAAATTATACAGTAGAATGTTACCCTGACGATGGTAACATGCGTACCGAAACTAGTTGGCTGTAAGTGATATTAAATAATTTTACTTATTATTGTACCAAAGAACGTCTTTTTTGTAACTGTTAAACTTAAAGATTATTTACAGCATTACGTAATATGATATTAGAAATAAACCCGTTACTTTTTCGCGAAAGACTAATGTGAATATTTGATGTCCAGTATGGCAGAGTAAATTACAGACCACGTGATAACTTTCTGACATCAGACCTCCATAGTCATCTACTTACTCCCATATAATGATGTTATTTTTAATTCCATCCTAGATGTGAAGCTTGCGAATAAAGGTCACATCATAAAGTGCGTAATCCTACACCTGTGTAACCCCTACACGATATAAGTCCCGTTAAAAACATTTTTATTTATTGCCCACAATTGTAACTTGTGTGTATATATGTGTATGTATAACTGACACTGGTCTCCTCTTGAAAGCTGTAAGAAGCCGGTATGTTAAGTGGATAATTGCTTAATATCGTTATGGTCGCGAATGCAAACAAGCGTTTCTTTGCAAGTTACTTATCTTGTTACCACTTCAGTAGCTTGTTTAAAAACACTTTCTAAAACAACACGTGATAGGATACGTCATCCCCTTACACAATGGCCGTATGGTTCATTAGATTAGCTATTTTACTCTAACAATATCACTTCGAGTACTTTATCACAGAAACCAAGTGAAAGTGAATAAATAATACGGTGTTTGACTCTCTATATTGTATTTGTCACCCCGTAGGTGATTAACAGTATCATCACACCGTTGATAATCTTGTTTGTTTTAAATTTAGCGCAAAGTTACACGAGGGCTATCTGCGCTAGCAGTTCCTAATTTAATAGTTTAAGACTAGAGCGAAGGTAGCTAGTCATCACCATCCACCACCAACTCTTGGGCTACTCTTTTACCAACGTATAGTGGGATTGACCTTGTAAAATTACAAGGCCTCCTACGGTTAAAAGGACAAGTATGTTTGGTGTAAAAAATGATTCGAGCGTCCTAATCTCCTGGCTATGCCGAGCCACCATAGATGTAAACTGTAATTATTATACCATTGATATCTGCCACGCCGTAGATCGTAAACAGTTTTCTTGAATCAAAGTTTTTGAAAGTATGAAATCATAGAGCACTAAATACGAGATGAGTTACATTAGAACTTTCTTTCGTCAAGAGTTGGTCAATTTAACAAAAAATGCTCTGAGAATATATAGGTAGTTTGTCTGAACTCGGATTACGATAAACTGATATCAAATATTAGTTTCATGCGGAACCAATTGCGATAGTAACTGTTTAAGGATAGTTGTGCCAAAGTTTTAAGCTCTTCGACAATAATCACGATTACGGGCCCGGCATGGCCAGGTGGTTAAGGCACTCGACTCGTAATCCGAGAGTTGCAGTTCGATTCCCCCGTCACACCAACAATGCTCGCCCTTTCAGCCGTGGGGGCGTTATAATGTGACGGTCAATCACACTATTCGTTGGTAAAAGAAAGGCCCAAGAGTTGACGGTGGGTGTTGATGACTAGCTGCCTTACTAAATTAGGGATGGCTAGCGGAGATAGCTCTCGTGTAGCTTTTCGCGAAATTCAAAACAAACGAACACACAAGCATCTAAAAAACTCAGTTTGTGCTCCTCACGGCAGTATCTTTGTGGGCTTAGAATGCTAGTAACTAGGTTTCGATACTCTTGTTGGGCAGATCAAAGATAACCAATTTGTGTTTAACTAAAAAAGGTACAAAGTATCAGTTTACAAGAGAATATCGACAGCTTGGTTGATTAATTGATTTGAATATTCGTACAAAGCAACATAATGGTTATCTGTGGTAATCATTTCTTATACTGGTACTTACCTGTACTTGTTTAGCTTCTCTAATCGAATAATGTAAGTTAACTGTTACACCTTAATGTGTATCTATAATCCCAAGTGGCGGGCGCGATTTTACGGTCATGAGATACGATCCATGGACCCTCCAATTTACAGTCCAGCACCACTAGGCTACATCTAGCCCTTCACAGTTTGAAAAAAAACAATTAAGTGTATTATACGAAACTTCACTAAGAATTTAAGGAAGATAGTCCTCGTGTAGCTTTGCGCGAAATTCTAAACAAACCACTACGAATTTGACCACATACGTTCATATCTTTTTGATATCTTTAACTTTCAATGATTATAGATTAAAATTCGCAATTGGAGTTTCTTCTGTAACACATACCGCCAACAGAATCGAACGTCTGCAATGTCCATTTTTCAAAATAGTTTTTTAACGTATGGAAAAATTAACATAACAATAGCCAGAAAAAGAAAATAACAATAATATTCGCGTTAAAGATCGTTTTCACTGTAATTTACTCAGTGCCCGGTATCTTTCCTCTCACAGCTCATCAGATAGGAAATTCAGTTTTACCCCCTCACAACCTCCCTGTCAAACCTCCTGTTATTCTGCAGATCCTACACAACGACTCCAAGGCAAAATCAGAGTACTTGAAAATTCCAAATGCAACATAATAATACATTCTAAATGGTAACTCGTAAAGAGTAAAATGGCTAAAACAGAGGCGAGAATTGTTTGTTTTTGAATTTCGCACAAAGCTACTCGAGGGCTATCTGCGCTAGCTGTCCCTAATTTAGCAGTGTAAGACTGGAGGAAAGGCAGTTAGTCATCACCACCCACCACCAACTCTTGGGCTACTCTTTTACCAACGAATAGTGGGATTGACCGTCACATTATAACGCCCCCCATGGCTGAAAGGGCGAGCATATTTGGTGCGACCGAGATTCGAATCCGCGACCCTCAGATTATGAGTCGAACGCCTTAACCCACCTGGCCATGCCGGGCCTAAGTAGCGTGACAAACAGCATGTAATGAATCTGAACTGTTAACAACAAGCTACAACCACGTCTGATAATTAAACAGCAGTTTATTTTGTATTTTAATCAATTAATTTTATATTTTCAAGTCTAAAACCTCTAGCAGACTACAGAGTTGTCCAACATTATGTTTCCTAGTATAAAATTTAATAACTAAAAAAACACAACCATGTAGGTTTCCACATCTTGTAGCCCAACTAAAACACTTTTTACTTCTATCTCAGCAAGACTTCCACGTGCGTACCATTAGTAGCTCTCAGCATATCTAACAATTTGCAGTCCCTATTACTGCAATACTGTTATTTCCCAATTATTTATGCCTAAAGTAAATGGAAAAGACCTATTTTTCTCTTCAAACTTTGCTTTTGTGGCCTGGGAGCATATAACGAAAACATGGTAAGAGACTATATTTGGGGGCTGATACGTGAAAGTGATTTACATTACAGTCGCAAATCTCGAAAAACTATTCACTTCTAAACATTTTTGTATAACTTTAGTATAAATACATGTAAATCTTGATTCATATGTTGTTTTATTCGGACCTTATGCAAATGAAAATGTGCAAATTTGTCCGGTTTTACATAGAAAATAGGTTAATTTCTAAATTTCATTATCCAGGTCACAAAAGCAAAGTTTGAAGGGAATACTGGCCATTTTCTGTACTTTTATAACATAAGCAATTAAGAAATAACACATACTATCCAGGAACAAAATTTGTGTTACATAGTGTAATTTTACAGCACGTGAGGCGTATTCTATGTCCATTTTAAGGTCCATTATTATCTCTCATGATGTAAAAAATGATCACGAATTGTATAATTAATAACTCTGATATTTGGTTTACGTATTTTACAGCGACAGAATCACACGTTTCAATATTAAAACTTCCTAGATAAGGATTACTTTCACAGTTTAGATACAGGCCCCACTCCCTCTCCAATACGTTGCACACGATGTCTTTTACGAATTCGAAATCCCTAAAAATAAGTGAAGAAAACACTGATGATGAGTGTATTCATCTCTAAAAATAGCACGTATTTCCTACTATGGATACGTTTTCTAAACATATTTCCAACAGCTTTCTTTACTTGAACATTGTATGTTTCCTTATAGGACAACTAAAGTTTCAGCCCTAAATTTTAGTCAAACCTGATGGTGAGATTGTGGATATTTTATTTTACATTATGAGAATGATCCAGCTAGAAACGATCTGGATACACGAAATATGTTACAATTCATAAAATACGCACATAAAACTCTTTAACACATTCAGTATTCTGATTTCTACATAATGGTTCAAGCTACGTACTAGTACAATACAATGTCCTTGGTTCTACAGTCCTTTAGCAGTTCTGAATTAGTGATGAATATGTCCGAACTTTAGGGTCTCTGGCCTGTGCATGTGGCCACACGTGTCACATGAGGTGTTATTCTGGTTGAAAATGTCACACATCAACTACAGGGTGTTCGGAAAGTCACTATGCACTTATATATTTATTAACAGACATGTTTCAATATAGAATACAGGAGGTAAATATGAATGACAATTTTTAACAATGTCGAAAGTGACCTCCGTTGGCATCAATACAGGCTTGAATCCTTCTTATTTTGTTTCTAAACACCGCTATCAGTTGCTGGCTTGAAATAGACTGAATAAAATATAATTTCAAAACTGCACAGTGACTTTCCAAACACCCTGTATATATTAGGGTCACGTATTTCTGTTAAAGGGGTTAACATATTAAACAAGATATCTTCACGTCAAGTATACATAATCTGCTGTATACGTAACGCTTTACCGTTTTTCAAAACTCAACAAAAGACCAAACAAACCAAATATTTGCGCTTTATCTATTCCACACAAACAGTCAACTATCCGAATGTTACGTGACGTGGGGAACCAAAAAACGTTGAAATAAACCTCTGTGCAGTAGAAAGACTGAATACATGTAGCACAGGGTATGTCCTAAAATTTGATTACCAGTGTAACACTGCCTTTCTTGTTTGTTTGATGTTGGTTTTTTTTTTCATGTTTTTGTATAATTAAATGAGCACTGACGAATTTGGAAAGTGGGTTGGATCAAACACGATTAGTACCGAATCGATTTAGAGGTAGATATTTTGAGTCTAATCTGTTTGTGTTAAGTCGCCTCAACCTTAAGTCAATCCGTATCTTACACGACTAGAAACGGAATGTCACGCGCTGTTCAGTCACAGCACAGAGTCAAGAACAGAAAATATCTGTTAAGGAACAAAACAAATAAACGTCACAAATGTATCGTGCTAGAGCAGACTTTGACGTGACGAATGTATTGTTTGTGTGTACAATAAGCATGACTAGACGTGTTGTTTATAAAAGGTCCAAACAAGTACTCATACGACCTTTTGTTTTTTAAATACGTTGTTTTGTTTGGACAGCTACCTATACTAGTGTACTACTTGACTAGTAGATAGATAAAAATATAACTGTAAAAGAAACACCACCAGTACTTCTACGTTACACTTGCACAAAGCATTTGCTAAGCATCACAAAAGGGCATGGCGTGAGTGACTACGTTAAAACGCACGCCGCACTATATACAGAAACACCTGTTGAACAAAGAAAAACACTTGACGGTTGAACAATGTCGCTGTAGAACATATACGGACTTTAAACCCGATTTATAGTTCTTGATACCAACTAATTTTATTTGCAAAGACGGCTCGCGAGTGCAGACCCACGTCTCTAATTTACATTGACCTTTAGAGGTCAAAGGTCAATTGCATAAATAACACACCTCAATGACAATGTCTCATACATACAAAACAAATACGAATCATTTTCAATAAATGCGACTTATTTTGTTTTGGGTTTTCGCGCAAAGCTACAAGAGGGCTGACTGCGCTAGCCGTCCCTAAGTCAACAGTGTACGACTAGAGGGAAGGCAGCTAGTCACCACCACCCACCGCCAACTCTTGGGCTACTCTTTTACAAACGAACAGTGGGATTGAACAAATGTTGTAACGCCCCCACGGCTGAAAGGACGAGCGTGTTTGGTGCGACGGAGATTCGTACCCACGACTTTCGGATTGCGAGTCGAGTACCTTAACCATATGGATGTGACTTTCTACATTAATAGCAACTGATTTGATTGATTTCAAGGCGACGCAACTTTTTCAACGCATTTATTACAGCTTCAATTGCAATTCTGAAATATACACACATAAACTGAATTAATAACAGTTCTTAACAGGTGGTATTTATATAGTCAAAATTTTATATTGAAAAGAACCTGTATGGACTTCTTTTTTGTCCACTCGGCTAAAAACCAGTTATGTCATTTTGATGTTCTAGTTTGTTCATGCCAACATTTGAATTTCAGGTAATACATCAACGTGTCATACACCATAAAATTAGCATCCGGTTTTCTCACGTGGTTATCCTCACCGAGCCAATCAGATATCCTCACGTGACAATCTCCTCTACCTTTGCACCTTCTCACAAGACAGGTCTCGATAAAAGATATATCAGGAAAAAGCCGTCAATTAAAAATATAGAGTTGGTCATAAAATTCAGCCCTCAACCCGATAACTTGACATTTTAATATTAGATGTCATAAGAATTTGGCAGGAGCGTAATGTTTTCGTCAGATGAAATTTGAACAGTGTATAAACTCGAAAATATAGTGAAATAAATGAAATACGTATTGGATGTCTTGGAAGAGCACATAGAAAATCATAACAAAACCATACAATTAATTTACACTACAGATGTATTTCAATGTAAATTGGCCCGGCATGGCCAAGCGTGTTAAGGTGTTCGACTCGTAATCCGAGGGTCGCGGATTCGAATCCCCGTCGCACCAAACATGCTCGCCCTTTCATCCGTGGGGCGTTATAATTGACGGTCAATCCCACTATTCGTTGGTAAAAGAGTAGCCCGAGAATTGGCGGTGGGTGGTGATGACTAGCTGCCTTCCCTCTAGTCTTCCACTGCTAAATTAAGGACGGCTAGCGCAGATAGCCGTCGAGTATAACAAAATACTCAAACAATTTGAAAATTTACAACTGAGACTTTGATTCCGTTTCGTGTTTTTCTAAAACGGATAAAAAAAAACAACAGAAGGAAAGTAATGCCCAAAATCTGAATCATTTACAATTGCAGCAACGGAAAATTTACGGAAGAAAAACTTTCTGTATACATGTGGTTTGTGACGGGTTATTTGCTGCCTGCTAGTCAAGAGTTTTGATGGAGGGATCAGGCATGGGCCTGGTGATTAGCACACCAGGCTAGGTGGGATCAGGCATGGGCCTGGTGATTAGCACACCACACTACGAATCTGGGTTCCCATGGTTGGAATTCCGTTGGATTCATGGACGCACTATACAAGTGTCTATAAAACCCCGCTATTTGATTAGAATGGCTCAAGAGTTGGCGGATTATTTTCACATGCGCTATACCACTCAACAGTTCCACGTTTCTAGGAAATGCAGAGAATTAGTCACTTACCAGCATGCACTAGTAGGCTAGTGCTTAATTAGGACACATAGGAAAAACAAAAACCCAGCATAACTCGCGCAATTATTCTTGAATATCACGTGGCTGCTATAAAGAAATGATTTCGAGGCCGGGGTGTTAACTGATAAATTACGGAATGCAGTACATCATAAGGAAGGGTGTGGAAACCGGAAGACAAACGACTTATCTCTCTATCTCAGAACGGCTGTCATTAACATGTTTATAGAACACCATTTTCCTCTTATAACCCTGGTCCTTGTGGTACACCCCTCACAATAGTTTTCTCAACATTAAAAATACCTTCTATAAACAATTAAATAGTGATTACAATTAAAAATGATTCACTACAAAATAATTGTAGGTAGTTGACTACTTTGTACTGTATATTACAAGGTTCATTGGCCAATCAATATATCTGAAGACGTCACACACCCATGCCAACGTGAGATATTTTGATTCACGTGTGTCACGTAAAACAACACCTATTTTGTTTTATCCTGCACATCTATGTTCTTTGGTGGATACGATATCACAGTATTTATAAATCAACTGCGGATTGGTTAGTTTAATAGAACTCGTATTTCAGTACACTTTAAACAAGCTACATGACACATACATAGATTACTAATAATTACTGAGCAAGTTGATTTGAAATGCCAAGAAATGTTTGGCATAATTCAAACTATCGCTACGTATTCTCAAGACGGCTGGTTTGGGTATTAAAACTTAAATGAAAATAAAGTATAGAACAACATTCTTAGATCATCTTTAGGCTAACAGACAGAATCTGCAAACTGACCGTTGCTAGGCACGTTTTAGGGACGAGACTGTAGGGGTCGCTGCAGTTAGATGTTAGGCTGTTACTTAATATAGGTATAAATGTATTCCTTTATATCGCTGAATAGCCCAGTAAGTGTATGTTGATTGTTTCAACACAGTAGTTTCATTATTGTTTTTAGATGCTGTTACGTTAATAGCATCTTACTTCCAAATTAATGAATGAGTGGATCTATTGAAGTGTTACTAACTACTAAAATACAGCTTTATAATGCAATTATAGAGTTAGTGTGTAATTAGTTTAGCGATTAAGTAATAAACATTAATAGTGTGAAATGAGCGGGGAAAAAAAAAAAGACTAAGGAAATAGAAGAGACTAAAGTCATGGCCCAGGAAAAGTTCGGTTTGAAGTTAACTGTGGTGGAAATGATAGGCCTACGTTTAATATGTTAGAGTAAAACTAACAGTTTTACAAGAAACAAAAAGTAGAGTTCATTCTGTCAAAGCAAATTCTAAAGTAATTGAATCAGCCTAAGTGCATTTTAACAAAACGAACAGACGATTACTGGGAGAGCAATATACAACTTTGGTAAATCAATGGCGGTGTAAGTGAATTATATACTAGTGCGATAGAAATAGGGGAGAGTAGCTTAGCTTGTCATCTGGAATTCCAATGTAACTGTGCAGGCCCATGTGGATTTTTAACAAGAAGAAGAGAATCACATAGTGTTTATGATATCCCAATAATTACTATAGTGTAAAGAGTTTGTTGACATAAGTTAAACTAGTTTCGAATATATGCATTATTTGGAAAACAAGTGGAGTGTGTGCTGTTCATTTATCGTTGAATTTATCGCCAACAAACCACAGACACCAACTGCAGAAGAATCCTAAACCCAAAACCAACAACACATTATATATTTATACTGTTAAGAAATACAAGTAAAAGCCTTTACTTGAAAGTTGATGAATATAAGACTTGACATCTGACACACGTATGAATCATCATTATTGGGTATTTTGCGTACAACTACATAAGGGCTATCATCTGCGCATGGCTGTCAGTAATTTTGAACTGACAAACAAGAGAGAATGTGTGTGTGTTTGTGTTTTCTTATAGCAAAGCTACATCGAGCTATCTGCTGAGTCCACCGAGGGGAATCGAACCCCTGAAAAGAAATATAGCCAGTGAACAACATCTCCCAACACTTGGGCTTGTGGTTTTCTGAATAGTGGAAGTTTACAATTACTATTATACTATAATTGGGTATTTACGACTCCAGAATAGTTCTCTAATGATCTCACGTGACTATATTTCGGGGGAAGAAGTTAGGGGTGTAATGATATAACAAAACTTTTCCAGCCAATAGTGGGTTAATAATAATACAAAATAATTTACCATAGTTAATTAAATAATTATGCATGGATTTTTGCAAAATGTATACAATGCACTGTGGGAACGGGAGCATGCGCACAACCATGCAGCCAAACCTTTTAAATTTAACGGTACCATCATTAAACGGTTAACAAGTTAACTTTACCCCTCCCAGCCGTGGGGGTGTATAATGTGACGGTCAATCCCACTATTCGTTGGTAAAAGAGTAGCCCAAGAGTTGGCGGTGGGTGGTGATTACTAGCTGCCTTCCCTCTAGTCTTACAC